>NW_027394929.1:0-12529 GCF_049309525.1 Garra rufa | reverse complement strand
GTAGTGATCCCAAACTTCAGAGAACCTTTCTATTTTAAATAAATGCTATTCTTTTAAACCTTTTATTGATCAAAGAATTCTGAAAAAAGTATCACCGATTCCCAAAAACTATTAAGCAGCACAACCGTTTTCAACATTAATAATAAATCAGCATATTATGATTTCTAAAAAGCATCATGTGACACTGAAGACTGGAGTAATGATGCTGAAAACGTATCTTTGTATCAAATTACATTTTAAAATATATTCACATAGAAAACAGTTGTTTTAAATTTAAATAATATTTCACAATAATAATTTTTTCTGTATTTTTCTGTATTTTTGATCAAATAAATGCAGTCTTGATGAGTTTGATGAGCATCTTTAAAAACCATTAAAAATCTTACTGATCCCAAACTTTTAAGCGGCAATGTATATGCCATTTACAAGTTTGGGATCCCATAAAAAGTTAAAAACAACAGCATTTATTCAAAATAGAAATCTTTTCTAACAATATAAGTCTTTACTATCACTTTTTATCAATTTAACACATCCTTGCTAAACAAAAGCAAGAATTTATATATATATATATATATATATATATATATATATATATATATATATATATATATATATATATATATATATATATAAAAAGAACGAAGAACAAAATAAAAAATGACTGACCCCAAACTTTTACATAGCAGTGCATATATTGTTACTAAAGATTTCTATTTTGAATAAATGCTGTTCTATATAATATTTCACAATATTATTTTCTTTATTGTATTTTTGATCAAACAAATGTAACCTTGTTTTGATATGGTAAATGCTTTTTTGCATACCATATTTCTATGGTATTTTTTTTTTTTTTATGCATTTTTTGCAATGGTATTGCAACAGGGTATTGAGGAAATGTACACCTCCAGCCAAACATGTGTGGACAGGCGCTCAAGTGTTTTAATTGTGCATCTACATTCCATTTCCTGCAGTAGGAATGCCTCCAAACTTGCCCAAACAATGCAATCAGGGCAAAAATGCCCCAGATCAAATAATCCACAACAGGCCGAACGGTGCGTGCCACAAAACTCAGATCAGCACCTGAGGAAACACTTAATCCCATAAAGGACCTCCTATCATCAGCCGCTTTATCCCAAAACACAGGCACACAGAGCCGAATGACCGCAAAAAGAAACCTTTCGACAGATGAGAGAGAAGAGAAATCTTTGAGTGCGTCATGCATCACTCCAGGGAAGGGTTGCACCTGGGATTAAATGTGAAGCACAACATCAAAAAACGGCCCTCTTATGCATCATAAAAAACCTGACCAGCCAAAGCACCACAAGGAAAAGAAAAATCACAAAGGAAATCTCACTGCAGACGCTTCACCACACATCTACGAGATAAAACAGACTTTTAGTTAAAGCAGAAAGCTGCTTGAAACAAGTTTTTGAAATATGCAACACAAATGACGTTGAATGGGTGCCGTCAGAATGAGAGTCCAAACAGCTGATAAAAACATCACAATAATTCACAAGTAATCCACACCTCTCCAGTCCATCAATTAACATCTTGTGAAGCAAAAAGCTGCGTGTTTGTAAGAAACATGTATAGGCATTTTTACCTTCCATAAGATTTTATAAGTGAAAACAGTCATCTTGTCTGAATCAGGAGAAAAATATGCACAGATCAAGCATTTATCAGCTGTTTGGACTCTCATTCTGACGGCACCCATTCACTGCAGAGGATCCTTTGGTGAGCAAGTGATGTAATGCTACATTTCTCCAAATCTGTTCTGATAAACAAACAAACTCATCTGCATCTTGGATGGCCTGAGGATAAGCACATTTTACTAAAATTTTCATTAAGCAACCTACTCATTTAATACACATTCCTAGTCATATTAAGTCACACTTACTTACGAACATGCCGATTCACTCTGAAACACATTACATTTCATTTAGACTGAAAAGTCATCTTGTCTGAATCAAGAGAAAAATATGCACAGATCAAGCACTGTTTACAAGGCAAAACTCTCCAAAACAGTTCTAATCAAATATATTGTTTAATTTTGATGTGAAAAAAAGTGTTATTATGGACTCAATTTTGTCCAGAAGTGATGGTTTTAAAGTTAAAACACCTTAATGGTGAATTTGTTTCTTACAAACAAACATCTTTTGGCTTCTCAAAATGTTATTTGGTAGATTAGAGTGGCGTGGATTACTTGTGGATTATTGTGATGCATTTATCAGCTGTTTGGACTCTCATTCTGACGGCACCCATTCACTGCAGAGGATCCATTGGTGAGCAAGTGATGTAATGCTACATTTCTCCAAATCTGTTCTGAAGAACAAACAAACTATACATTTTGGATGGCCTGAGGATAAGCACATTTTACTAAAATTTTCATTAAGCAACTTATTGGTTAAATTTTGATGTGAAAAAGCGTTATTATGGACTCCATTTTTTCCAGAAGCGATGGTTTACAGTTAAAACACCTTAATGATGAATTTGTTTCTTACAAACACACATCTTTTAGCTTCTCAAGATTGATAGACTGGAGTGGTGTGGATTACTGTGATGCATTTATCAGCTGTTTGGACTCTCATTCTGACGGCACCCATTCACTGCAGATGACTCTTTGGTGAGAAAGTGATGTGATGCTACATTTCTCCAAATCTGTTTTAATGAACAAACAAACTCATCTACATTTTGCAAGGCCTGAGGATAAGCAAATTTTACTAAAATTTTTATTAAGAAACCAACTCATTTAATACACATTCCTAGTCATATTAAGTCACACTTACTTATGAACATGCTGATTCACTCTGAAACATAGAGGTAATGTTTATTGTTTGCGGTCTCATGCTTATCAGATGTTTCAGTAATGTCACATTCATGTTACAGCTTGATATTCTTACTGTATTTTTACTCTCTTACATTTAGTTGCATTTTTTCCCCCAAGACGTTTAGGAGAAACATCTGACACAAGCGACGTCACAAGTCCCAGTTCACTGCTCTACATGTCTCCAGATGTTGGTACTGGCTGATAGTGTGTGATATAATGTCTGTCCTGCTGACTTTGTGACTTATTGAGTGATTCTGTCAGAGCTGTTGGCAGCAGTGAGATAGGATGGGTATCACTTCAGATGGGTATCGATTGCTCATCCTTCATCAGACAATCTACAGCTCAGAATAACTGCAGTAACTGTTCAACCGGATGCATTCACACAAACCATTGACATATCTTCACATCAGATCAATTTACAAATCTCAAATACAACATGTGAATACTAAAACAAATATTTGTGGATATCAGCTTCAGAATATAACATTTTGTTTTAAAATCTCTAACCAGACACAAAAATAAATAATAGGCCTCTGAACAAAAATCACAGAGTTCTAATAACATAATAATCACACAACAAAATTAAAGATTTCAAACGTAAAATGTCAAACCTTTCAAAAGCAAGCTAAGATGCATTAAACTGCAATTAATCAATAAATTAATCTATATACATATCTATTACAGTATTCAAGGCCACAAGTACAAGGCCAGCAATCTTCAAGTACAAGGCCTCAAGTATATCTCTAACCAAATACAAAAATAAATAATAGGCCTCCGAGCAAAACTCATAGACTTCTATTAACATAATAATCACACAACAATATTAAAGACTTCAAACATAAATTGTCAAACCGTTCAAAAGTAATCTAGGATGCATTAAACTGCAATTAATCAATAAATTAATCACTATACATATCTATTACAGTACTCAAGGCCTCAAGTACAAGGCCAGCAATCTTCGAGTACAAGGCCTCAAGTATTAAAGGCTTCAAGTATATCTCTAACCTGAGACAAAAATTAATAATAGGCCTCTGAACAAAAATCATAGAGTTCTAATAACATAATAATCACACAACAATATTAAAGATTTCAAACGTAAAATGTCAAACCTTTCAAAAGCAATCTAGGATGGATTAAACTGCAATTAATCAATAAATTAATCTATACACATATCTATTACACAGTATTCAAGGTCAGCAATCTTCAAGTAAAAGGCCTAAAGTATATCTCTAACCTGAGACAAAAATAAATAATAGACCTCCAAACAAAAACCATAGACTTCTATAAACATAATAATCACACAACAACATTAAAGATTTCAAATATAAAATGTCAAACCGTTCAAAAAAGCAACCTAGGATGCATTAAACTGCAATTAATCAATAAATTAATCTATACATACAGTATTTAAGGCCTCAAGTACAAGGCCAGTAATCTTCAAACCTTAAGGATTTTACATATTAAACTCTCAGCCAAGGCTTTGTCAAACCAAAATCAAAAGTAGTCTCCACTATCTTTGCTTTTCTAATTATTTTCACATGTTTATCCAATTAACCAACTCGCACTGCTTGGAACACCGAACACATCCAGAGTAAACAAATAACTCCCGCTATGGCGTTTTCATGTGAATTTACCCACTGTATGGCTTCAGTTAACACTCATTCGTGCTGTAAATGAATTTTCATGCTTCATCTGATGTACAGCAGCACATTATAATGAGAGATTGGCAGCGTAACAGCATTTGTAATTCATGAACCGCTAACTCACGTTTTCTGTCAGGGTTGGCTGCAGCAGAAATGTCCATCTTGCCATCTAGCGGTGACACGATTCACAGCGGGTTCATGATACCTCGTATAACAACATCCCGCCCTCCAAAGACGTCTCAGCCAACGGGATGTCGAGCAGCAAATGATTGACAGGCAGAGAGCGGTTCTGATTCGCTGTCCCACAGACAGGTCAGAATGTCTAAAGACAGGTATTTTAGTGATAAATAAGGTCTATATAGGGACGTTCAATCAATGACGGATATTCCAAAAATGCTAGGATATCAGCTATGCTATGATATCAGAGCAGTCTTGTTAAATATATAATATCTAAATATATCACCTACCTAACTTACAGTAAAGCAAATATGCTTACAACAGGAAGGAAAGTATTATTTTTAAATCAAGTTTAAAATTTACATTGTTTAAAAGTTAGCAAAGTGGCTAAAGAAGGCCTAGGCGTAATTAAACGTGGTATGCACAAATTAACACACGTTTAAACTGAGAGATACACCAAAGACTATAGAATACCCAAGACTTGTCACTCGTATAGTTTTGAATGGGGTAAAAATGCAACGTTCATTATGGCCGCGAAGCCCCGCCTTCTTAGTGAAAGAGCCAATAGTTGATTAGTAAAGTCAGCACGTCACTGCAGCTGCGGTTAGAAGTCCCGGTTGCTATAGAAACAATCGGTGCTCTAAGATGCGCGCTCAGTACTGCGCATGCGCACTGGCTCATTTAGCCAGAAAAATAAGCGTTTATTAACGCTATTGGAGCACAAGGAACCATATTTATGAGGCAGTTCTTGCTGGATTTCTTTGGAGATTTAAAATATGAAATTTAATCGTAAGCTTGGTGAATAGTTTTGGAGAATTTGATGTTTCCCCATTCAAAGAAATAGGAGCTGCACTTGCCTGCCCGAGAGGCGTTTCAAAGATGGCCGCGGAGTGACATGACTTTTAAAGGGACTTTGGATACACACACGCATGTTTTTAAAACATAATATATGTGACACATTAACGAACAAATTTTAAGTGAGATTAGATAAATTATTAGAGAATATTTAGAGAATAGACACGCCAGATATTAGAAATCAAGTTCATTTGCATTCACGGAAAATAATAAGATGGCAAATTAAATAAAATGTGAAAAAGATAAAGGGTGAAATCATATAGGCTATAAATCGCAGGCTTGTGCACAATTCAGAATTGAATTGAGAATGACTCCTAAATTCCAATTCAATTCTTGAATTTGAATTGAATTTGAATTGATGTCAAAAACAGGATCTAGAATTACAATTCGAATTTGAATTAAAGGAAGCAGAATTGCAATTCAATACAAATTCAAAGAAATTCATATACATAAGTGAAGTGTTTAACAATGAGCTTTACAATATATGTCAGATATGATTTCATTACATATTCTATAAATGATATTAGTTTGAACTACAGGAAATGTTTCCCCCCAGCAATGAATGTTAAAAGCTCTAGTCACAGAACACATAATTAAGTTTGATTTATTGGAATTGGAATTTTGAGAATTAGATGCAACAGTGTTGCTCAATGAGTTTTGAATTGCTATAAATGACAACTGCATTTACAACGACTTTGTGTTATTTGATTACTTTGAAATGAAAATAGCATTTTGAACAAAACTAATCAAACATTGAGGGAGTAATTTATTTCAAGAATTTGATCATTATCTAGGCTATATGTTGGAACAAAATATATGCAGGGTTGAGGAGTGACTAGTTATGTGTAATGAAATTATGCTATTAAATTACAAAATTAATGAAATTGTATGTGAGATTCAACACATTCTTTCTGTATGACTGTGTGGAATGTCTTTGAATTGCCATGAATTTAATTCCACTTCCTGTCATTCCAACTCCAATTCAAATTCAACTTCCTGTGGGGCGGAGTCAATTCAATTCAAATTCCAACTCATGAATTGAATGACGGCCAATTCTGAAATTCTGAATTGTGCACAAGCCTGATATATCGCGAATCATTTCAGATCGGGACGCGCTCTGAAAGTCCTGATCGATGGTTCGCGAATCACTATTTAGATCGGATCCTCTGAACGGATTCGCGAATCATTTGATTCAGATCAGAACTAGAGGGTTCGTAATTGTTTTGTTTTAGATCAGATCTTCGGAACGGTTCCCGATTCATTTCAGATTGTGCTCGCTCCAAAGCCCCAAAAATAATAGTTCGCAAATCATAATTCAGATTGTGAATCATTTCATTTAGATTGAGCGGTTTCGTTAATATATTTGATTTAGAACGGAACTTAAGAGCGTGTATTATGAATCATTTGGTTTCGATCGGATCTTCGGACAGGGTTTGTGAATCTTTTTATTCATATCGGAACTTGTGAGCATGGTTTGCGAATCAGATAGTGACTTCGGAGCACATCTCGTGAATCATTTGATTTAGATCAAATGAACCTGCTCCTGAATTCCGATCTGAATCAAATGATTCGCGAAACCACGCTCTGAAGTCCAGATCTGAACAATGATCCTTGAACCGCGCTCACAAGTTACGATCTGAAACAAAAGATTCATGAACTCTCTCAGATCTGATCGAAACCAATTGATTCGTAATACACACTCTGAAGTTCCGTTTTGAATGTAATAATTTAACGAAACCGCTCCAAAGTTTCAATCTAAATCAAATGGTTCGCGATCTGAATTATGATTTGCAGAACCGTTATTTTTGGGACTTCGGGGAGTCCTAGCCTGCATCTCAATGTGCATACTAATATCTATCCTAAATTCTATGTGATAGTAGTATTTTTCAATACTATTTAGGGCAGATAGGGTGGATAGTATGCACACTGGGACGCAGGGTTGATCTGAAACAAAAGATTCACGAACCCGCTTAATTCCGATCTGAATTAAATGATTTGCAAATTTAGATCGGAACTTGGAAGCAGGTTTGTGAATCGTTTAGTTCAGAATGGAACTTCTGAGTGCGTATCGTGAATCAATTAATTTCGTTCGGATCTTCGTGAATCTTTTGATTCAGATTGAAACTTGTGCGCACGGTTCACAAATCATTTGATTCAGATTGGAACTTTGGAGCACGGTTCGCGAATCAATTGGTTCCGTTCGGATCTTCGTAAATTTTTAGATTCAGATCGTAATTTGGGAGCGTGGTTCATGAATCTTTGAATAAAGAAAAGAGAGGTTTAGAGTCAGTTTTTGTTTATATGTGTTAAATTGATCTAGCAGGAAACAAATTAATTAAGCTATATTTTCTTACACTAAAAATGCTGGGTTGTTTACTATATCCAATATATAGGTTAAACTCTGGATGCTCATTGGGTTATTTATAATGTTTATTGGATTATTTCTATACCAACACAACTAGGGTTCATTTTTATTTTTACATTTCAATTCTCGATCGGTGCAACTGATAAAGTACAATTATTTACCAAAATGCAGTTATCTCAGAATAAACCCCTATGCAGTGATACTCTTCTGTCAGAGTTTATTTTGCCATAATGACTGCCTGCCTGAACATAAACTTTTACATATACTGCTATACTCTTACCATTGTCTCTAACTTAAAACTTAGTAAAAGCTTAGTCATTTTATCTGTGTTAGTAATGGTGGCCTGGACATCAATTTCAGCATTGTGTTTGAGCACATCCTGTCTGAGCACTTGCTTTAAGAGCTCTTCTTTGAGCTGAGAGCATTTTGGCCTTCATTAGCAGTCTTTCATCTGCCAGGTGAGAGATGGGCAGCTGCAAAAACGGATCTTTTTTTAAAATAAACAATTACTGTAATGTGCTTTCTAAATCTACAACAGTAAACAACCTCAGAGTTTCAATGCTAGCTAATGTTCAATTTTGGTGAGGCCAGTGACTTAGTGCATGTGCGTGACTGTCTTTTTCTTTTCTTTTTTTCTTTTTTTGGTGCCTTGATTTGTTTACAAGATATATTAGTTCAGGAAGCAGAGTTTTGGAGAATCAGGCTCTTAGTTTAGTTTCAAATTCAGCTGTAGAGTTTTCATATGAGACAGAAGATGCCCAAAAGATGTTTTATATCTCTCTAAATGATGCATGAATGTTTACTGTTACGTTTCCTAGTGCAATAACCTCCTTTCACATAATGATAGCAAAATGTTTATTGTATTTCTCAGGAACAGTATAAAGATTTAAATAGAAATAAGAAGGAAAAACAAGGCAAACATACAAAAACATACAATTCTTTTCTATAATTAAAATTTGTGTCCAAATATGTTAGTAACACTATAAGGTTCAACTGATTAAAATGATGTAACTACGTTATTTAACATGACCTAACGATGGAAATACTTCTAAAACACGTATTAATCTTAGTTATAGTAATTTCACCTTATACTAACACATTATTAAAATCAAAAGCCGTTTCTGATTATATTATTTAATAGACATGAGCTAACATTAACAATGAATAGTTGCATTTTTATTAACATCAACAAAGATGAATAAATATAATCAATGCTCATTGTTAGTTAATGCATTAACAATCTTATTCAATAAGACATTATTGTAAAATGATACCAATGTTTTTAATTTGATGTGAAGGGAAATTCACGTCCGTATCATATTATCTGAAGTTACAGTCATATTTTCACAGCTCAAATTATTTGCATAGTTTTTTGTCAACTGGAAATGTTTTGTAAAACATAAATAATCGACATGCACAACTGTATTTCTGTCCTTGTCCAAGGTCCACTATGGTTTAGGTAATACAAAATCAATATACTTGAGATGAATGTCAGTGACAGTAAAAATGTCTCTTCTGTAAACTACTAAACAAATAGTTCACCAAAAAATTAAAATGTATTGAAAAACTACTTAACTTCAGTCCATCCAAGATGTAGATGAGCTTGTTTCTTCATCAGATTTGGAGAAATGTAGCATTACATCACTCGCTCACCGAAGGGTCCTCAGCAGTGAATGGGTGCCGTCAGAACGAGTCCCCAAACAGCTGATAAAAACATCACAATTATCCACAAGTAATCCACACCACTCCAGTGCATCAGTTAACATCTTGTGAAGCCAAAAGCTGCATGTTTGTAAGAAACAAATCCATCATTAAGACTTTAACTTCTTCAGGAGAGAAACATACAGATCAAGCACCGTTTATGAACAGTCCAAAACAATTCTAAACAAATATGTGTTTGGATTTTGATGTGAGGGGACAACAAGGAATGAACTTTTTCACTGGAGGAAGTGTTATTATGGATTATGGAGTCATATTTTAACTGGAAGCAACAGTTTGAAGTTAAAAATGTCTTAATGATATATTTGTTTCTTACAAAACATGCAGGTTTTCACTTTGTAAGGATGTTAATTGATGGATTGGAGAGGTGTGGATTACTTTGTATTATTGTGATGTTTTTATCAGCTGTTTGGACTCTCAAGCGACGTAATGCTGAATTTCTCCAAATCTGTTCCTTGGATGAACAAACTCATAAAATCTAGGATGGCCTTTAGCAAATTTTAATTTTTGGGTGAACTTTTTCTTTAAATTCCCAGGCGAGACTTTCTTTATCTCAGGCGCAGTTGGAAGATACCGTTCCCTGTCCATCTTCTGTATATAATGTAGATCAGAATAATGCAGAATGTTGCTAAAGTTGTTCCAAACACACCGCTGCTCAACCATTTCCTGCAAAACACAAAACAATCACAGTATTTAAACTATCCAGTCAAAAGTTTTTGAACAGTAATTTTTAATGTTTTTTTTTTAATCTTTTCTGCTCAACAAGCCTGCATTTTTTTTTATCCAAAATACAGCAAAACCAGTAATATATTGAAATATTTTTACTATTTAAATGAACGGCTTTCTATTTGAATATATTTTAAAAAGTAATTTATTCCTGTGATCAAAGCTGAATTTTCAGCATCATTACTCCAGTGAGAAATCATTCTAATATGCTGATTTGCTGTTCAAGATTTTGTAACATTATACGCTATATTATTCAAAAGCTTGGAGCCAGTGTAATATTTTTTTTAATTTTGAATAAAAAAATATAAAAATGAATACATTTATTTAGCAAGGATGCTTTAAATTGATCAAAAGTGATAATAAAGACATTTTAAAGACAATGCTGTTCTTCTGAACTTTCTATTCATCAAAGAAACCTGAAAAAAATTCTACTTAGCTTTTTTCAATATAATAATAATAAAAAATGTTTTTTGAGCAGTAAATCAGAATATTCGAATGATTTCTGAAGGATCATGTGACTGCAGTTATGATGCTATAAATTCAACTTTGAAATCACAGAAATTAATTACATTTTAAAATATATTCCAATAGAATCAGTTATTTTAAATAGTAAATATATTTCAAAATTGTACTGTCTTTGCTGTACTTTGAATCAAATAAATGCAGGCTTGGTGAGCGGAAGAGACTTCTTTAAAAAAAAACATTAAAAATCTTACTGTTCAAAAACTTTTGACTGGTAGTGTATCTAAATTACAACATTTTTGGTTTAAACTAATCAACAATTAAGCCACTTTTAGTGTCACTGAGGGCAACAGCTTGGCTTTATATCTTTCATTTCTGCCTCAAAACAAAGCCCAACATGACATGCGAGCTTCATAAACAAAGGCGACCTCCGTGAAGCATCACCCCGATCTCTGATTTCTCTCTCCGAGGGTAAACAGCGGGCTGTGGGTGGACGAGGCTTGTGTATAAACCATGAGACAGCGGCAGGTGTTGTCCACAGAAGGGCCGCTTTGAGACGGACCGACATCACAGGTCATGAGGTTATTTTTGGGCGCTTGTGGGTTTTAAACCTCATCAGTATTTGAATAAACAAAACCAACATGTCCAAACACAGATGCCACACTCTCTGACTGCAATTATGTGGCCTTGTGATCAGAATATAACATTCAACGTTGCTTTCCAGGAAGCCAGATGAAAATGCTTTAGGGAGATTTCTGTCGATTAATTGCGAGATATATATACGAAAAGATCCAGCTGGGTTCGTCAAGTGACTCTTTCCTGTTTAGATGAACGGGAATAACCCGTAACTCTTCCCTAAATATTTAGAGAAGGCCTATGACTAAGCCATATTTTGTTTACAGCCCACTGAACGACTTCTATCGAAGCATGCTTTGATGCAAAATACAGTCTTTAAATAAATAGGAGAAATAGGAGAAATACTGTGACGCAGAGGATGACACTTTTCCAGGTGTGAAACGGAGAAACAGAGATTTCTACTGGGGGGAAACTGTGACGCATTCACTCTGATTATTTCCTCTCTATCTTTAAAGAGGATAAACTCTGACTGCCAGTAAATCCACTTCAGGAAAAATACTGACGATTTCCTTACAGATGATACGAGAGGCTTAGAGGGAAACAGCACCTTGTTGACACTGTGTTTAAATATAAATGTCATCAGAAAAAGTTTTAAGCATTCAAAATGATTAGAAATCAATAAAACAAGCAAGTGATCCGATTCATTTACAGGACTAGTTCACTGCCAGAACAAAAATGTACAGATAATTTACTCACTCCCTTATCATCCAAAATATATTCATGTCTTTCTTTCTTCAGTCGTAAAGAAATTATGCTTTTTGAGGAAAACATTTCAGGATTTTTCTGCATATAGTGGACTTCTATGGTGCCCTCGAATCTGAACTTTCAAAATGCAGTTTAAATGCAGCTTTAAAAGAGTTTAAACGATCCCAGCCGAGGAAGAAGGGTCTTATCTAGTGAAACAATCAGTTATTTTCTTAAAACATTCACAATTTATATACTCAAAGTATGCATGCGCATCACAGAGCTAGTTGAGCATTTGTTATTAAAAAGTGTATAAATTGTTATATTTAAAAAAGAAAATATCCTTGTTTCGTTAGATAAGACCCTTCTTCCTTGTCTGAGATTGTTTTAAAAGTCCTTTGAAGCTGCATTTAAACTGCATTTTATAACTCGCGG
>NW_027394928.1:0-12540 GCF_049309525.1 Garra rufa | reverse complement strand
TTGTAATTTGCAGTTGCTAAGAAACGGCCAAAAAAGAAAATATTTTGGTCTAAACTTGTGCGAAAGAAAAGGAGAAAGCGGAGGGTGAAAGAAAGCAAACGCTTTGTGTTATTCAGGGCTTTGTTGACATGAAGAAAGGCTCTGATGTCCTTGTGTGTGAAAGCCAGTCTGACTGCATGTCTTCGGTGGACGCTTCTCATGCGTGCTGCTTTGTGATGCCGCGGGGTTCGAGGACGTTTACGCTGAGGTTTTGGCTTTGACAGGACAGAATAAATGCTTTATATGTGAATCAATGCTCTCAGATTCACAAAATGCATTGCTGCTTGTCCTGTAGTGGCCTGTGAGTCAGAGTTTGTATCTAGTTTGATAAAAAAAAGTTACTTGAAATATAGTAAACTGAAATAAAATACAATTTAAAAAACTTACTTTTATTTGATTTATTCTATAGTTAGAATAATTCTATATTATAGTTATTTATTTTCTAAATTCAATTCAGAATCTGTTTTGTGTCCTGAATCGTCAAATAAATTAAATAAAATATAAAAAACTTTATTTTAGTTCTGCTATTTCTCATTTTTACTTGGTAAATTGACTAAAATAACAAAAAAATTTTTTTTTTTTTTTTGCATTACAAAAATAATTAAAAAAACTATGAAATTACAAAATCTTGACAGATTAATAATAAGAAAATTATTATTATTAATAAGAAAATAATAATTAAAGAATATTGAAACAAATAAATATTAATATATAAACAAACATTGTTTCCTGAAATATAATAAACTGAAATAACATAAAATATAAAAATATATTAAAAAAATAAAATTAATAAATATTAATAACTAAACAAACATGGATTTAAAAAATAAAAATAAAGCTACATTTTAAAATTACAAAAAGTGTAACAAAAAATTAAATAAATACAGTATTAGTAAAAAATAAAATAAAATTAATAAATATTAACTAAACAAACTGATAAATTTACAAACATTTGCATTTCTTTAAATAAAATAAAATATAAAAATCTCATTTTGTTAAGTTTATTTCTACTAGTTGCCAAGACAAACTATAAGGCATATTTTACATAAATAAATGGCAAAAAAATAAAATAACTAAATCTTTATCTAAAAATCAAACAAATAGTTAACAAATGTAAAATTATCTTAAATAAATATCAGTACATAGACAAACATAAACATAATAAATGAACATTATTGTTTGTTAAAACACAATAAACTGAAATAAAATACAAAAAACAAACTTAATTTAGTTGTTGTAGGCATATTTTAGAAATAAATAAAAATGACAAAAATAATACAATTATTATAATAAATATATTGTATTAGATGATAAATATTTATCTATTAAATAAATAATTAAACGATACAGTTCAAATGAGTAAATAATAATATATAAACAAATGTATAAGTATATAAACAAACATTGTTTCTTAAAATATAATAACATAAAAAATAAACAAAAATACCCATTTTTTATATTTAAATATAGGCATATTTATTATTTCTAAATAAATAAAAATGACAAAAATAATACAATTATTAAATATTTATCTAAAACTTAAATAATAATTCAAAATACAATTAAAATGAGTAAATAGTAATATATAAACAAATGTATAAGTATATAAACAAACATTGTTTCTTAAAATATAATAACATAAAAAATAAACAAAAATACCCATTTTTATATTTAAATATAGACATATGTATTATTTCTAAATAAATAAAAATGATAAAAATAATACAATTATTAAATATTTATATCTAAAAGCTAAATAATAATTCAAAATACAATTAAAATGAGTAAATAATAATATATAAACAAATGTATAAGTATATAAACAAATGTTGTTTTCTTAAAATATAATTTTTTAAATATAGGATTTTTCTTATATTTAAATATAGGCATATTGTAAAAAATTAACATACAATAAAAATGGCATTAAAAATGCATTTAAAATTAATCATTATTAATATACAGACAAACTAATCAGACAAAACATTATTGTTTCTTAAAATATGATAAATCTGAAATAAAATAAGTTGCTACGGCAACATTTTTCATTTTCACTTAGTTCTCATTTTCAGTAAAAACTACATAACCATTAAAAACAATAATAATAATAAACCTGACAATAACATTTCTAAATCTTTATCTGAAACTAAAATGGATAAATAATAAAAAATGCATAAATATTAATATATAAACAAACATTATTTGTTTCTTAAAATGTAATAAATATTAAAATGAAAAAATGTAATATAAAAATAGTATAAATATAACAGTTTCGCAATGATTATATACATATTTTTTCCCCCAAAAAATGTTCATATCTACTGTGAGATGTTTTTGCATGTAAAATGTCATTTTTGCATGTTTTACTTGGCTTTCAGACCACAGAATACGAGAATATGTCTGCTTTGATTAGTAAAGTTGGACGTAAGAGAAAAAACAATCAAGAGAATGATTTCTGTGTGTGTGTGTCGTTGTTCACCTCACTACGCGAGATGATTCTCTTCCCACGTCTCTCTCTGTCTCTCCCACTCTTCTAACAGAAGGCTTTTCAGCCTGTTATTGCTGCTGTTGGCCACCCACAATGCTTTGCTCCTGCCAGAGAGGACTCTGCGGTCGTGTTGTTTGTTGGCATCGCTTCTTGCCTTTTCTTTCTCACTCGCTCTCGCTCTCTCTTTAGATTAGCTTGCTGAATCCAAACATCTTTGCAGTCACATTTATGAACTGCAGCGTTTTGCTGACAGAATCTCACAGGAAAGCAGCAGTTCGACTTTAAGGATCATGTGACACTGAAGACTGGAGTAACGATGCTGAAAATACAGCTTTGATCACAGGAGTAAATTACAGTTTACAATGTATTCACATAGGAAAGCAGTTATTTTAAATTGTAATATTTTATTTTATTTTTTATAACACAAAACTTTTTAATTTATATTGTTTTGAGACAAAGGAGTGTGGTTTTCAGGTGTGTGTGGGCTTTTTGGCACGTTTCAGTAGTTCAGAGCTTTAAAGAAGCTCAATATCAGGTGAATTTGCAGCTGATGACTCAAATCTACATTCGGATGGACTGAAATAAACCCAAACCTTATTCTTACTCTATGAGGAGTGAAGAGGGCCTTCACAATCGAAGAGAAAGAGATGATATGGATGCAAAAAGCATCAAAGATGATGGTATTTTGGATTTTTTCTTTAAGGATCCTTGCATAGAACATCCACATGCTGCTCACAGAAAGTGTTTTGTCATCCATTTTATTTTATTTTATTTTATTTTATTTTATTTTATTTGACTTATGTAATTTTAGTTTTCAATTATTTTTATTTTCATATTTTTATTTTATTTTATTTTATTTTGTCTGTCCCAATCATTTACTCCTGCATTTTCATTTTCACTCAACTTTCATTGCCAAAATCATCCTGCTGTTTCTTATTTCTTTGATTTTTGCAGCATTATGTAGATGCCATGTCATTTTGGTAGACACCCTTAAATCCTGTAGCTTGTGTAACATTTTATTTTATTTCATCATTTTTTTATTTAATTTAATTAAAGTTTTTAATTTACTCATTTTATTTTTTATTTAGAATTTTGTTTTCATATTTTATTTTGTTTTATTTTATTTGACATGTAATTTTAATTTTTTATTATTTTTATTTTTTTATATTGTTTTTTTTTTTTGTCATATTCCTTTAGCTCCTGTAACATTTTATTTTATTTCTTAACTATTTTATTGTTATTTTTTTAATTAGTTTTATTTTTATTTGCAGATGTTTTTTTATTTATATATATATATATATATATATATATTGTTTTTTCATATTTATTATATATATTTTACTTTATCCCTGATTTGATGTAATAATTATTCCAATCATTTACTTCTGCATTTTCCCAGCTTTTATCAGCAGAACCATCCTGCTGTTTCTTATTTCTTTGATTTTATTTTTGTACATTTAGTCATTTTGTAGACACCCTTAAATCCCGTAGTTCCTGTAACATTTTATTTTATTGTATTTTATTATAATTTACTAATGTAGTTTTATTTTTTTATTATTTTAATTTTAATTTTCATATTGTATTTTTAATTATTTTATTTTTAAATTTACTTGTTTTGTTTTTAATTATTTAAATTTGAATGTTATATTTTATGTATTTTAATTTACTTGTGTAATTTTATTTTTTTATCAAATTTCGTATTTTATTTTTTATTTTATTTTAGTTTTATTTCATTATATAATTTTTTTATTAACTTTTCTGCATTTTTTTCCATTTTCATATATATTTTTTTACTCCTGCGTTTTTGTTTTATGTTGCACCATTTCTTTTGTTTTCATAGCATTCCTCTGTACCTACTGTAACATTTTATAGTTTTGTTTTTTTTTGCATTTTATTTTATTATTTTAGCTACTAACAGATTTCAATATCTTTTAAAAGATTTGCACTCAGTAGATTTCCTAATTGTTTTTGCATTAGTTGTTATTGTTCCATCTCCTTCATTTCTATTTGTTCTTCCTGATGTATTTAGTTCTCTCGTATCTTCCTTGTTTTCCATCCCTCCTTTTTTCCTCCATCCCATCCACATTGTTCACGTTTGGTCTCCCTGTGGTACCCGTAGCCGATATGATCCGCCACAGGACCAGCTGACGGTGCTGCTGCCAGCCGAGGGGAAACGGCAAGTGTCCAGGTCAGTGTCTCAAACGGGTCCAGCTCCTGAATCCTGTCCGCTCACACTTGTCCTTCCACTTACCAACTTCACTTATGGATACTGGACTCCTGAAGTGCTTATGGGATCCGGCCTGCTCTTGGGATTCAAACTAACCATCTTCTGACTGTCCTGGATCTGTGATCCTGAGCTCCTGTTTGCTTTGTTCTGCTTGCACAACATAAATCCTCTGTACAGTACGTTCTCATCCTCTTCTGCCTCTCTTCGTTTGAGTTATCATTAATCTGCAAAAATCTCCGTACAGTAAGTCCAGTATTAAGGTGGCGGGTATGAAGGAATATTAATGAAGGTCATTACGGTATTCAGCTGGAATGGGTTGAGAAGATCTGGTTGGGTGAAAGGTGTGTTTAACAATTGTGGATGTTTTTAATGGCCAAGCTGATATGTATGTATCTGTGTATATATTTAAATTTAAAGAAAATCTTATCCTGATTTATTAGAAATGCCAAATATCGGCTTATGTATCGGTTTTGCCGGTATATTGATTGAACACTACTAGTCACACAGTCTTGTATTCGTTTGCACCATATATTTTCAAAATAGTGTCTGCTGTAAATGATGTCTTTCACTGTTCCAGTGAGTAATGCAGATGGATGCATAACTTTTTGACCGTTTTTGGCCCTGTCAAAATAAAAGTTAGACACTTATCGGTGAGATAGAAAGTATTGTTCAATGCTGATTTTAAAAAATGCCAAATATCGGCTTATGTATCGGTTTTGCCGATATTTCAATTAAACACTTCTAGTCACACAGTCTTATATTCGTTAGCACCATATATTTTCAAAATGGTGTCTGCTGTAAATGATGTCTTTCACTGTTCCAGTGAGTGATGCAGAAAGATGCATAACATTTTGACCATTTTTGGCCCTGTCAAAATAAAAGTTAGACACTTATCGGAGAGATAGAAAGTATTGTTCAATGCTGATTTTTAAAAAATGCCAAATATCGGCTTATGTATCGGTTTTGCCGATATTTCAATTAAACACTTCTAGTCACACAGTCTTATATTCGTTAGCACCATATATTTTCAAAATAGTGTCTGCTGTAAATGATGTCTTTAACTGTTCCAGTGAGTGATGCAGAAAGATGCATAACATTTTGACCATTTTTGGCCCTGTCAAAATAAAAGTTAGACACTTATCGGTGAGATAGAAAGTATTGTTCAATGCTGATTTAAAAAAAATGCCAAATATCGGCTTATGTATCGGTTTTGCCGATATTTCAATTAAACACTTCTAGTCACACAGTCTTATATTCGTTAGCACCATATATTTTCAAAATGGTGTCTGCTGTAAATGATGTCTTTCACTGTTCCAGTGAGTGATGCAGAAAGATGCATAACTTTTTGACCGTTTTTGGCCCTGTCAAAATAAAAGTTAGACACTTATCGGTGAGATAGAAAGTATTGTTCAATGCTGATTTAAAAAAAATGCCAAATATCGGCTTATGTATCGGTTTTGACGATATATATCGATTGAACGCTACTAGTCACACAACCTTTTGACAGTTTTTGGCACTGTCAGTGTCAAAATAAAAATTGAAAATATAAATAAAAAAAATTATTTTATTTTAGTTCTGCATTTTTGTTTTGTATTTATTTTGCAGCATTTCTTTTCTTTTCATATGTAGACACCCTTAACTATAGAAGCCTGTTTCTGCCAATGAATACAATGTTTTAAAAAAGGTAATTGTGACTTTTTATCTCACAATTTGACTTTCTTTCTCAGAATTGTGAAATATAAACTTGAAATTGCAAGTTATAAAGTCAGAATTGTGATATATAAAGTCACAGTTAAGACTTTTTTCTCAGAATTGCATGAGATAAACTCACAATTGCGAGAAGAACTCTTTTAATCGTTTGTAGCTGTGTTAAAATAATGTTCTGACACTTAACGGTTTGACACTTAATTAAAAAAATTCCAAATATCGGCTGATATATCGGTCTTGGCAATATATCGGTTGACAACAACTAGATATTGCCTGAAAACACAGAAATGGAGTGGTGAACATGGTGGAGAACTAGTGTTGTGTGATGGAGAAAATGTATTATTTTAGACTACAAGCATCTAAATCTTAACCTTTTGTAAGGTTAAGATTTATTTTCTCAAGGTTTTTAAAGGAGCTAAAGTACAGTTTGCTTTGCCAGAATGAGTTAAAATGCTAAAACTGCATATATATATATGTGATGCATTAAATTGATCACTTATTTGTTTTTTTAAAAAAAGCTGTTCTTTTGAAATAAAAGTCCAAAGTCGTCAAATGAAAGTTTTGACACCAAGCGGTTTGACACAAATATCGGCTAATATATCGGTCTTGGCAATATATCGGTTGACAACAACTAGATATTGCCTGAAAACGCAGAAATGGAGTGGTGAACATGGAGGAGAACTAGTGTTGTGAGATGGAGAAAATTGGTTATTATAGGCTTTAATCATCGAAATCTATTTAATATGTCACCATTTTCACATCCCGAGTTATTTGTGTCCTTGAACATTTTGGAAGGATGTATTTTAAATGTTTGATCAGCAACATGAGATATTGAATGCATTGTTCTTCTGTTCCTCAATCTGATTTTTATTTGCGTAAATGTATTTATGGTGTTGCCAGAGAGATGTTTAAGTTGACTGTGATGCAGGCGTGAAGTGTGAAGATCCCCGTCGATGACAGACCTGTCAGTCAGGGTTTATCTTGTGTAAAGCAAACACTTTATGTTAATGTTATGTAAGAGGTTTTTCTCCGAGCTTTTTGTTGTATTGTGGTGTGTGCGAATGAGGGAAGGGAAGGGTTGGGTGTGGACGACATTCAATCCGGCTCTTGAGCTGCTCAGAGGTGTATGTCGGTGAGAGGTGCACACATATATACAATGTACACCATGCATTTAAATTATTTATAAGAATTAGCATTAAGATATATGAAAATTAGAGACTTTCTGATAGATGTGTGCTGTTAGGTGTATTAGGTTAACATCTAACGTTATTTGCTCGTTTTCCAACCAAAGGTTAATTTCTACATCCATTTGAGATATTAATTAACTGAAGTCTCTCGCCTGTAGTTCTGTTTGAGCAGATGTCTGGTTTTAATTGAGTAGAAGTGCTTTGATTTTTCTTAGAAACACTTTCAAGGACGTCATCATAATCTACTCAAACCTGAACTTTTCTTCAGAGAATCTTTTCATCTCAACGCTTTTTTGTGTTCTGCTAAGATTTGCATTTTTGCAAGGTTAAGTTTTACTTACGCAAGGTTTTTAAAGGAGCTAAAGTGCCGTTTGCTTTGCCGAAATGAGTTAAAATGCTAAAACTGCATGTTTATATATATGTGATGCGTTAAATTGACCACTTATTAATTAAAAAAAAAAAAAAAGCTTTTTTTTAACAATGATAATAATCAGAAATGTTGACAGGAGTAATGAGACTAAAAATTCAGTTTTGATCACAGAAATAAATTACATTTTACAATATAGTCACATAGAAAATAGCTGTTTTAAATTAATAATATTTTACAGTATTTTTGATCAAATAAATGCAGCCTTGGTGAGCAAGTAAGTTATTTTGAAAGCATTTCAAACTTTTCAATGATATACACTGCCACTCAAAAGTTTGGGATCAGTAAGACTTGTAATGTTTTTTAAAGATGCCTTTTTGTGATTCTTTTTTCAGGATTCTTTGATCAGTTAAATTTTAAAAGAACATCATTTATTCAAAATATAACTCTTTTCTAACAATGTAAGTCTTTGCAATCACTTTTTTTATCAATTTAAAAGTCCTTGGTAAATAAAGGTATACATTTCTTTCAAAAAAGAAAGAAATAAAAATATATTGTTACAAAGATTTCTATTTTAAATAAATGCTGTTCTTTTATTTGTTAAAGAATCCTGGGGGAAAAAATCACAGGTTCCAACAAAATTTTAAGCAGCACAACTGTTCAACATTGATAATAAATCAGCATATTAGAATGATTTCTGAAGGATCGTGTGATACTGAAGACTAGAGTAATGATGCTGAAAATTCAGCTTTGATCACAGAAATAAATTACATTTTAAAATATATTCACATAGAAAACAGGTATTTTAAATTTAAATAATATGTCACATTTTTAGTGTTTTACTGCATTTTTGATCAAATAAATGCAGCCTTGATAAACATAAGAAACATCTTTTAAAATCATTATATATACACGTGATGCATTAAATTGATCGAAAGTGACATTTTATGTCTCAATTTTTTTTAAAGCTGTTTTTTAAATTTCTATTCATCAAATAATTCAGAATTTTTTAAAGCATTTAAAATAACCAGAAATGTTTCTTAAGCAGCAAATCGGCATATTATAATGATTTCTAAAGGATCATGTGACACTGAACATTAGAGGAGTGATGCTGAAAATTCAGCTTTGATCACAGGAATAAATTACAATTTAAAATATATTCACATAGAAAACGGTTATTTTAAATTTAAATAATATGTCACATTTTCAGTGTTTTTACTGTATTTTTTATCAAATAAATTCAGCCTTGATGAGCATAAGAAGCATCTTTAAAAACCATAAATTTTACTGTTCCCAAACTTTTGAGCAGCAGTGTATGTATATATACATTCTGCATTAAACTGATCAAATGTGACATTTATAATGTCACAATATATTTATGTATTAAAAAAGCTGTTCTTTTGAAATTTATATTCATCAAAGTATTCAGAAAATTTTCTTAAGCAGCAAATCAGCATATTAGAATAATTTCTGAAGGATCATGTGACACTAAAGACTGCAGTAATGATGCTGAAAATTCTGATTTGATCACAGAAATAAATTATATTTTATAATATAGTCACTTACAAGATAGCTATTTTACATTGTAATAATATTTCACAATTTTCACAGTATTTTTGATCAAATAAATGCAGCCTTGGTGAGCACATAAGACTTATTTAAAAAACTTTTCAATGACATATGTCTGCATCTTTGCTACTGCCAGAATAGATATGTGAAGCATCTGTGTAAAACATGTTCCTGCAGAGCGACGTCAAGGGTTAACCTGCGTAAAGCCTGAAGAATGTAGCGGTCAGCACCTCAACGTCTTATTTTCGAGCTGTCATTCAGCACACTCAGTGTGTGTCTCCCCTAAAATTAACCCCTAGTAAAAGCAGAACACCTCAGTCAAACATGACCTTAACCTGGACGCCTCGCTCTAAAGCTGTCAATCAGACATAAAGCTTGTTCTCTGAGCGAGGAGATTCCTGTGTGTTGCATCGTGTGTGCGTGAGTGTTTTAAAGAGAATACCACAGAGGTTACGTTTGTTCATGGTCACTAGTGAAGATGGTAGTCCTTGAAGTGTCCACCGATGTTGTAGATTTTGTTCACTACAGGGCACTGTATTCTTGTTTGTTCTTTGTATAAGCAGTAAAATGGCCTTGTTCCTATATATAATCAAATATTATTTTTAGTACTTTATTATATAATATTATAAGTATAAAGAAAAACTCTAAATATATATTTATATAGCAGCAAGAAATAAAATACAGAAATAAAGAAACTCTCTCTCTCTCTCTCTCTCTCTCTCTCTCTCTCTCTCTCTCTATATATATATATATATATATAGTTTTTCTTTATTTCTGTATTTTATTATTTGCTGCTTTTATTATTTAATTATGTATTTAAAGTTTGTCATTTTAGTACTTTATTAAAATTATATATATATATATATATATATATATATATATATATATATATGTGTGTATATATATGTGTGTATATATATGTATATATATGTATATGTATATATATGTATATATATATATATGTATATATGTATGTATATGTATGTATGTATGTGTATATACAGGTCCTTCTCAAAAAATTAGCATATTGTGATAAAGTTCATTATTTTCTGTAATGTACTGATAAACATTAGACTTTCATATATTTTAGATTCATTACACACAACTGAAGTAGTTCAAGCCTTTTATTGTTTTAATATTGATGATTTTGGCATACAGCTCATGAAAACCCCAAATTCCTATCTCAAAAAATTAGCATATCATGAAAAGGTTCTCTAAACGAGCTATTAACCTAATCATCTGAATCAACTAATTAACTCTAAACACCTGCAAAAGATTCCTGAAGCTTTTAAAAACTCCCAGCCTGGTTCATTACTCAAAACCGCAATCATGGGTAAGACTGCCGACCTGACTGCTGTCCAGAAGGCCATCATTGACACCCTCAAGCAAGAGGGTAAGACACAGAAAGAAATTTCTGAACGAATAGGCTGTTCCCAGAGTGCTGTATCAAGGCACCTCAGTGGGAAGTCTGTGAGAAGGAAAAAGTGTGGCAGAAAACGCTGCACAACGAGAAGAGGTGACCGGACCCTGAGGAAGATTGTGGAGAAGGACCGATTCCAGACCTTGGGGGACCTGCGGAAGCAGTGGACTGAGTCTGGAGTAGAAACATCCAGAGCCACCGTGTACAGGCGTGTGCAGGAAATGGGCTACAGGTGCCGCATTCCCCAGGTCAAGCCACTTTTGAACCAGAAACAGCGGCAGAAGCGCCTGACCTGGGCTACAGAGAAGCAGCACTGGACTGTTGCTCAGTGGTCCAAAGTACTTTTTTCGGATGAAAGCGAATTTTGCATGTCATTCGGAAATCAAGGTGCCAGAGTCTGGAGGAAGACTGGGGAGAGGGAAATGCCAAAATGCCTGAAGTCCAGTGTCAAGTACCCACAGTCAGTGATGGTCTGGGGTGCCATGTCAGCTGCTGGTGTTGGACCACTGTGTTTTATCAAGGGCAGGGTCAATGCAGCTAGCTATCAGGAGATTTTGGAGCACTTCATGCTTCCATCTGCTGAAAAGCTTTATGGAGATGAAGATTTCATTTTTCAGCACGACGTGGCACCTGCTCACAGTGCCAAAACCACTGGTAAATGGTTTACTGACCATGGTATTACTGTGCTCAATTGGCCTGCTAACTCTCCTGACCTGAACCCCATAGAGAATCTGTGGGATATTGTGAAGAGAAAGTTGAGAGACGCAAGACCCAACACTCTGGATGAGCTTAAGGCCACTATCGAAGCATCCTGGGCCTCCATAACACCTCAGCAGTGCCACAGGCTGATTGCCTCCATGCCACGCCGCATTGAAGCAGTCATTTCTGCAAAAGGATTCCCGACCAATTATTGAGTGCATAACTGAACATAATTATTTGAAGGTTGACTTTTTTTGTATTAAAAACACTTTTCTTTTATTGGTCGGATGAAATATGCAAATTTTTTGAGATAGGAATTTGGGGTTTTCATGAGCTGTATGCCAAAATCATCAACATTAAAACAATAAAAGGCTTGAACTACTTCAGTTGTGTGTAATGAATCTAAAATATATGAAAGTCTAATGTTTATCAGTACATTACAGTAAATAATGAACTTTATCACAATATGCCAATTTTTTGAGAAGGACCTGTATATATGTATATGTATGTGTATATATATGTATGTTCTAATGATTTTGAAGAGAATGATTTTGCATTCTCAAACTGATTTGAAACTCACAAATAATATGGGTTACAATTTGTTTGAGAAATGTTTAGTGCTTAAATCCCAATATTGTCTTTTCTTGCAAGTAATAAATAGTCAGACAGTGATGCACAGCACTTGTGTTCACATAATGTGCATGTATAATATTTCAATTATTTTATTTGACATTTGTTTTAAGTAACAAACAAAGGTTTGAGGGTTTAGTAATTTTGATGTTTTTGTCATATTTACTGTTTTTTAATATATTGATACAGTACTACATTTATTTATATATA
>NW_027394927.1:0-12554 GCF_049309525.1 Garra rufa | reverse complement strand
TGAAACTAGGTGACTCTGTCTTCCATGAAACACAAAAGTTTATTTTTCAAGAATATCATTGCTGAACTTACATATTTAAAATATATATATATATAAAAAAAAGTTTAGTAATGATCAAATGGTAAGTGAGGCTGTGAACTTCCAAAATGTCTAAGAAACTACTTGAATGCGAAAGTTGAGTCCTTTTTTCTGTTTCAAATAAATGCCGTTTCTTCTGCTTATCAAGCATGCATTTATTTGATTGTTAAATTACGGTAATATATGAAATGGTTATGACAGCAAACTGAACACCAATGAATAGTAACATTTAACATGCATTTTTTTCTTGTTTGAAAAACAGTAAGCAAGATATATACTACCAGTCAAAAGTTTTTGAACAGTAAGATTTTTTTTAATGTTTTTTAAAGAAGTCTCTTCTGCTCACAAAGCCTGCTTTTATTTGATTCAAAGTACAGCAAAACAGTAAAATTTTGAAATATTTTTACCATTTAAAATAACTGCTTTCTATTTGAATATATTAAAAAATGTAATTTATTCCTGTTATTTCAATGCTGAATGTTTAGCGTTGTTACTCCAGTGACAAGATCCTTCAGAAATCATTCTAATATTCTGATTTGCTGCTCAAAAACCGAGTAGAATTTTTTCAGATTTCTTTGATGAACAGCATTTTTCTGAACTAGAAATCTTTTGTAACATTATGAATGTCTTTATCATCAATCAATTTAAAGCATCCTTGCTAAATAAAAGTATTAAATCTCTTCCCAAAGAATAAAAAAATTATACTGACTCAAAGATTTTAAATGGTACAGTGTATGTTACAAAGCTTTTTTTTTATTTCAGATAAATTTAGATCTTTCTATTCATCAAAGAATCCTGAAACAAAAAAACTCAACAGTTTTAAATATTAATAATAATAATTATAATAAATGTTTCTTGAACAAATAATCAGCCTATTAGAATGATTCCTGAAGAATCATGTGACACTGAAAACTGGAGTAATAATGCCTGAAAATTTAGCTTTGATCGCAAGAATAAATTACATTTGAAAAGAAAGCAGTTATTTTAAATAGTACAAATATTTCACAATATTACTGCTTTTGCTGTATTTTGGATCAAATAAATGCAGGCTTGGTGAGCAGAAGACAATCTTAAAAAAAAAAACATTAAAAATCTTTACTCAGTATACATTTTAAAATATATTAAAATAGAAAACTTTATTTAAAATTACATTTATTTCATACTATTATTGTTTTTACTATAATTTTGAGCAGAAATATGCAGCCTTGGTGAACAAAGGAGACTTCTTTCAAAAACATTTAAAAAAATCTTTCCTTTTGAACGGTGTAGTAAGTCTTTTATGATTCTCTTTTATGGTGCATTTTCGTCATTTTAGAGCTTACCACACTTTGGTCAACATTTATGTTTGTTATACAGACCAGAGAATCCAGAAAATAAAAAAATCATGCAAGCTTGAAATTACATGAGCAAACGATGAGCTCTCTTATCAGAAAATACCTCTTTTTGTCTCATAGGTGTACGTGTCCTCATGGCTGGACAGGCCTGGATTGTGTAGAGGATGTGAAGGAATGTTCTTCCTCCCCCTGCCTGAACGGTGCACATTGCATGGAGTCTGACATCCCAGGGGAGTTCTCCTGCACCTGCCCGCCCTTCTTTACCGGCCTCCGCTGTGAACAGGCCTACGACCCCTGCGACCTGCAGCATAACCCATGCCTGCACAACTCTACCTGCCGTGCCAAGTCAGATGGAACCTCCCTCTGTGTTTGCCCAGTCGGTGAGATTTAGCAACCCAACTGCATCCTACCTACTGACCCACCCACCTGCTGGGTGAGATCTGTCACTCATAGGGTTTTATGTTTACACTTCTGTAGCTTGTTTTAATTCACTTGCCTTCCATTGAGTTGGTTATTCGGGTAAAATCATGAATTTCCTACTGATTACATCTTGCTAGATGCTCAACAAATAGGGTCTCATTGAGAACCATGCAAATATTTTAAATTGTGATTTAAACTAGTGGAATAATCATGTTTATAGGTAGATACTTTTTTTAAAGTGTTCATTTGTGTTTTGTTTGAAGCTATTGCAATAGCAAAAAATGAAAATTCTGTCTTTAATTACTCACCTTCATGTCATTCCAAACCCGTAGATACTTCGTTCATCTTTTGAACACAAATTAGGATATTTTAAATGAAATTCGAGAGCTTTCTGACCCTTCATAGACACGTTCAAGGTCCAGAAAGGTAGTAAGGATTGTTAAAATAGTCCATGTGACATCAGTGGCTTAACCGTGATGTTATGAAGCTACAAGAATACTTTTTGTGCGCAAAGAAAACCAAAATATTTAACAATTTCTTCTATTCCGTGTCGCTGCGCATTCACGGAAGTACCACAACGCATATTTAACAGATCCTTCTGATTGGCCATCAAAGCAGAAAGATGTTGTTGCTGCCAGATGGTGTACTTACGGCATCTCTCTGCAGGATCTAATGGGGTCATGCCCCAACAAAACCTTGACTTCTTGGCCTCATTCAAGACATTTTGTACACTAATAAGCGTGGTCATTTAGTTATTTTATTATTTCAAAAGACTGATACCGTACATAGATAAAACATTCGCACAGCAATTTATATAAAATGATTTCTTCAAGCTCTTATCTGTTTTCCATGAGTAAGTCATGGAAATTTATTGAAGGTCATAGGAAAAACCCTGCAATAAAAATCACATCACTGCTTTGGGTGGTATAATGATCAGCATACTTACCTTCCAGGCAGTCGACCTGGGTCTGATTTCTTGGCCAGCACATTGATTTTTACGTCTGCTTTTAGGTTAAACTTTGTGTACGTTTACAGTGAATATGAAGAACTTGACTGGAAAATGTACAAACTGTTCAAAAGTTTCACGTTAAAAAGTTTTTTTTTTTTTTAATGGTTTTGAAACATCTTACTCAGAATGCATTTATTTGATCAAAAATACAGTAAAATGTAATATTGTGAAATATTGGGGATGTAACGATTTCAAAGTAGATAGTCCACAATATAATATTTATGATATTTATTAAAAAAGACAAATGAGGAAAAAATGAAAATTTTGTAGTTTTAAGGTTAAATTATTCTATCTAATGCACTTTGAGAGTTCAAAATTAAGAGCTCCAACTCATGTTCTTAACTAAAATTGAGGGAATTGACTTGTACCTGAACTTTAAAAGGGAACTCAACCCTCTTTTTAGTTGCGATATAATGTGTCAGTCTAAATTACATTTACACTGGTGTTTTAGAAGCCAAAGAAATTAGAATATAAAAATAATAATATTACTATTCCTATTACTGTTATTCCTATTACAGCAATAGCCACATATTGTAAAGCAATTGCACTGAAATTCACTGTAAATGAAAATGAATATTTCATAGGTGTATTATTTTTGCTTTACACTACAGCAGGGAAATTACAATACCTCTTTCCTAATTTCTACACTTGAAAGAGATCTTTTGAATTTGCACTGCAGTAATGTTACCCATTTAAACCACTAGCTGTCAGCAATTCATACTGTACTTTTTAAGCTTTTATTTTGACGGAAACAGCAGTAGAGCTTTTATTTTGAAGGAACTACAAATCTAGTGAAATGCTGTAATTATCTGCTGGCAAAATAAGGCATAACTGGTGGCTGTTGCATTCCCAAACATGCGCTGTTATGAGGGAAACATCAGATCATGAGCTGATTGCCTGAACAACGCATGAGCTTAACTTCTAAACATGCAGCGAAAACTGTCTTGATGAAGGTATTAAGCATATATTGTGCTTTCGGTTTTAGTTCGTTTGACTATACTGATACTGTGCCAAAGCATAATGGCCCAAAACACAACTTTAAAGACTTTTATGTTAGAATATTTTAAAAATCTACACGTTTTGCCCTGAAGATCTATATAGCTTCATATCATCATGTGATCATGATAAGATCGCAATACCACAATATTGATAATATCGTTACATCCCTATGAAATATTACAAATGTTTTATATATTTAAAAAAAATAATTTAAAAAATAATTCAAATAAATAAATAATAAAAAAGTTATTCCTGTAATAGCAACGCTGAATTTTCAACATTATTACTTCAGTCTCCAGTGTCACATGATCCTTTAAGCCCGGGATACACCAACCCGACGCCACCCAACTAGCGCCGACGAAAGCCGACCGTCTTGTCGCCTCTAGTCGACTGCGTCTGCGGGCGTCTGGGCAATTAAACTGAGCTCGAACACACCGAACTGACACTCGACTACAAACTAGAAGGTGCTTTCTGCGCATGCATGAGATATACCGTTGCGTACCTGCAGATGGCAGTAGTCTGTATTTTCATTCCAAGAAGAGAACCCCGAAGTAATGTTGCTTGTGCAAACAAATCAGCGTTTCCGAAGCATTTACTTCGTCGCTCACCACAGAGATATTCGGTTTTGTGAAGATGTCTGACAATCTGCAAATGGCCCTGGTGCTGTCAGCTCTTGGTTTAGCGTTTATTTACATAATAAAAAGGACTTAAAAGTACACCAGACAATTTTTTTTTCTAAAAGTCAAAGTTATTTTCATTTGAAAATGAAAACATGTCAAAGCTCTCACAATACATGTTAGGGTGAACAGTAATCGCCGTTATTCTTGCAAAAAAACTATTCATTGCATAAGAATGAAAGTACACTGCTGCGTAAAATGGCCACTTATCCCTAAAGACCCAATATTCACACATTTAAAAATTCAGACATTACCGTCTGCCAAGCTTATTGTGTCCTGTACTTGCATGCTTAGCACTAACATTATCACCTGGTCCTCATGTCTCCCAGAAGAACAAGTCTAGTAAAAAGAAATTGACCCAACAAGGAGTTTCAACAGGGCATCTTTACAAATACAAATAGTAATATCTATCGTTCAAACATAACGAACGTTGTGTACACAGCAAATATATCATTAAATCATATATTTGTTTACAATTCATATATTTGTTTACAATTTTATACCTTGTTCAAAAGTCATATTTAATGACAGCAGCCTTAATCTTACAATTAATTCAAGTTAACAGGCTTAATAGTTTGTGTCCTATATGTATGTGTATGAGTATGAATATATACATGAATGTGAATTGCGAATTGATGACAGCGAGCCGGTTCCCTCTTGAATCCTTCCTTTGCTTGTTACGTCACTTCACGTTCAAGTCCTCCACGCGCTCTGATTCGATGTCTGAACAGCCAATCAGAGCGCTCTCTTTCCCAGACGGCCTCGACACAAGTATAGGTCTCTGCAGGAAAGTAATGGGAGTTACTAGATCGGGGCGTTTTTAGACCATGGTACCTGATTGGCTGACGTCATAGTGACGGTAGGTTTAGGGGTGGGGTTAGGTAAAGGGAATCATTTCGATATCATGATTTAGAAACACCCAGCAGTTTGAAAACACCCACAAAATTCAGAAACGCCCACGTTTGCTCTGCAGAGACCTCTTCCTCCCTCGACAAGCCCGTGAATCGGGCAAACTTTGGCCGACGCGAGCCCGACGAAAGCCGACGAGAGCCGACGTGCGGAACACACCGAACCGACGCGCTTCACCGACGCCCACCAACTGCCCGACGAGGCCAGACGGCCGATCGTCGGCTTGGTGTGTCCTGGCCTTTAGAAATCATTCTATGTTGATTTGATGCTCAAGAAACATTTTTTTATGGTTATGAATGTTGTGTTGCTTAATATTTTTGTGGAAGCTGTAAGAACTTTCCACCTAATATCATTATTTTACATTAATGTTAATTAATAATCTATCCTAATAAAAGTATATTTCTTAAAAAAAAAAAAAAAAAAAAAAAACGTACTAACCCCAAGCTTTTGAATAGTAGTGTAGGTGTGTGATAGTCAAATAATACAAATTCATGCTGAATTCTGCCAGAAATTGTTAAAGACATTAAAATGATCAGGGACCTTGATAAAAATATTTTTAGCCACTTGCTTGTGATGTTGAGATCCTGCCGAAGAATACTGTATATAGAGCAGTTTCTGTACCCAGCCCAAGAACAGCTTGTTATTTAACCCTGACTGAGCAGGCAGTAGGTGTCACGAATATGTAAATGTGCACGGCGGCATGTGATATCACAACCATAGAGATTTTTTAATTAGCCTTGAGCCACTTTTGCAGCTTGATTTCAATAGATGTCTTTTTGAATTGTGGAACAAACTGTGAGATCTGAATATTGCAGCATGTGTATCATTTTTATTGAATAACATAAATGTTGTTTTCATTATATGACCCAGTTTAGTGTGTTGTAAAAGGATTGAACGTTAGTGCAGACAAATAATAGTTAAAAAGGAAAGTTCACCTAAATGAAAATTTCCCAATGATTTATTCACACTCAAGCCATCCTAAGTGTACATGACTTTCTTCTTTCAGACAGATACAATCAGAGTTATATTAAAAAATGTCCTATAATGGCTGTTGAGATTTTGAAGTCCAATAAAGTGCATCCATCCATCATAAAAAGTGTTCCACGTGACTCCAGGGAGTTAATAAAGGCCTTATGAAGAATTTGTGCATTAGAAAAGTATCCATAAAGCATGTTTACAAAGTAGCATGGCGATCCAGCGGATGATGTAGGGTGTAGTCTTGCAAGAACCAACTTTTGTTTACAGGAGCAAAGGAAGCAGTTTCCTTTGTTTAGCAAAGTCTTGGCTTATATTAAAATCTCCCATCATTTTTCCAAGTGCAACATTTTGGTGGACACGTGTACAACATTTAGCGGAGGCTAGAGATTACGGTTTTAAATATGGATACTTTTCTTACACTAATGCATCAATTTGCTTTTATAAGGCCTTTATTAAACTCCCAGAGCTGTGTGGAGCACTTTTTATGAGGGATGGACCTACTTTATTGGATTTCAAAATCTCAACAGCCATCCACTGCTATTATAAAGCTTGTAAGAGCCAGGACATTTTTTGTAAAGGGTTAGTTCACCCAAAAATGATAATTAGCCCATTATTTGCTCACCCTTAAGCCATCCTAGGCTTATATGACTTCCTTTTTTCAGACAAATCCAATCGGAGTTGTATAAAAAAAAATGTCTCTTTCAAGCTTTATCATGGCAATAGACGGGTGTTTCTCGTCAACAGATCAAAACAAGTCCAATAAAGTGCATCCATCCATAATAAAAAGTGCCTCATATGGCTCCAGGGGGTGAATAAAGGCCTTCTGTAGCGAATTGATGCGTTTTTGTGAGAAACATATCCATATTCAAAACTTAATAATCACTTTAATCCAGCTTGTGCTTACTGTTGTACATGGAAGCAGCTCTGGGCGGATGACGTAGGACGCATGCGTGAGTTTCGTGAAAACGAAAGCAAAGTTTCCTTACTTCAGCAAAGGAAATCCAGTCTTCTCTTGTCTTAGTCTCTTCTCAAAATCCTCTGACATTCTTCTTTACAAATCCTTCTTTTGTACTTCTTATTCATGACCTTTGATCTCTCCACTTGCGTGTCCACTGTCATCACTTCTAAAAGGCGCATGCGCAACTCTGACATCTTACGCCATCCGCCTGAAGCTGCTTCCACAGTGAGCACAAGCTAGAATAAAGTGATTATTACATTTTAAATATGGATATTTTTCTTATAAAAGCGCATCAATTCACTACAGGAGGCCTTTATTCACCACCTGGAGCCGTGTGAGGTACTTTGGATGGATGCGCTTCATTAGACTTCTTTTGACCTGTTGAACAGAAACACCCGCCTATTGCCATTATAAAGCTTGAAAGAGCTAGGACATCTTTTAATATAACTCAGATTGAATTTGTCTGAAAGAAGGAAGTCATATACACCTAGGATGGCTTGAGGATGAGTAAATAATAGGCATTCATTTATGGGTGAACTAACCCTTTAATATAACTCTGATTGTATTCATCTGAAAGAAGATATTCATATATATCTAGGACAGCTTAAGGGTATGGAAGCCCGTTTCTGCCACTGAATAAAAAAAATATATATTACGACTTTTTTTTTTCTCAGAATTGCGAGATATAAAGTCGCAATTGCGAGTTTATATCTCAGAATTCTGACTGTTTTTTCTCGCAATTGCGAGTTTATATCTCAGAATTCTGACTTTTTTTCTCGCAATTGCGAGTTTATATCTCAGAATTCTGACTGTTTTTTCTCGCAATTGCGAGTTTATATCTCAGAATTCTGACTTTTTTTCTCGCAATTGCGAGTTTATATCTCGCAATTCTGACTTTTTTTCTCGCAATTGCGAGTTTATATCTCAGAATTCTGACTTTTTTTCTCGCAATTGCGAGTTTATATCTCAGAATTCTGACTTTTTTTCTCGCAATTGCGAGTTTATATCTCAGAATTCTGACTTTTTTTCTCGCAATTGCGAGTTTATATCTCAGAATTCTGACTTTTTTCTCGCAATTGCGAAGTTTATATCTCAGAATTCTGACTTTTTTTCTCGCAATTGCGAGTTTATATCTCGCAATTCTGACTTTTTTTCTCGCAATTGCGAGTTTATATCTCAGAATTCTGACTTTTTTCTCGCAATTGCGAGTTTATATCTCAGAATTCTGACTTTTTTCTCGCAATTGCGAGTTTATATCTCAGAATTCTGACTGTTTTTTCTCGCAATTGCGAGTTTATATCTCAGAATTCTGACTTTTTTCTCGCAATTGCGAGTTTATATCTCAGAATTCTGACTTTTTTCTCGCAATTGCGAGTTTATATCTCAGGATTCTGACTGTTTTTTCTCGCAATTGCGAGTTTATATCTCAGAATTCTGACTTTTTTCTCGCAATTGCGAGTTTATATCTCAGAATTCTGACTGTTTTTTCTCGCAATTGCGAGTTTATATCTCAGAATTCTGACTGTTTTTTCTCGCAATTGCGAGTTTATATCTCAGAATTCTGACTTTTTTTTTCTCGCAATTGCGAGTTTATATCTCAGAATTCTGACTTTTTTCTCGCAATTGCGAGTTTATATCTCAGAATTCTGACTGTTTTTTCTCGCAATTGCGAGTTTATATCTCAGAATTCTGACTGTTTTTTCTCGCAATTGCGAGTTTATATCTCAGAATTCTGACTTTTTTTTTCTCGCAATTGCGAGTTTATATCTCGCAATTCTGACTTTTTTTCTCGCAATTGCGAGTTTATATCTCAGAATTCTGACTGTTTTTTCTCGCAATTGCGAGTTTATATCTCAGAATTCTGACTTTTTTTTCTCGCAATTGCGAGTTTATATCTCGCAATTCTGACTTTTTTTCTCGCAATTGCGAGTTTATATCTCGCAATTCTGACTTTTTTTCTCGCAATTGCGAGTTTATATCTCGCAATTCTGACTTTTTTCTCGCAATTGCGAGTTTATCTCGCAATTCTGACTTTTTTTCTCGCAATTGCGAGTTTATATCTCAGAATTCTGACTTTTTTTCTCGCAATTGCGAGTTTATATCTCGCAATTCTGACTTTTTTCTCGCAATTGCGAGTTTATATCTCAGAATTCTGACTTTTTTTCTCGCAATTGCTAGTTTATATCTCAGAATTCTGACTTTTTTCTCGCAATTGCGAGTTTATATCTCAGAATTCTGACTTTTTTTCTCGCAATTGCGAGTTTATATCTCGCAATTCTGACTTTTTTCTCGCAATTGCGAGTTTATATCTCAGAATTCTGACTTTTTCTCGCAATTGCGAGTTTATGTCTCGCAATTCTGACTTTATATCTCGCAATTGTGACTTTATATCTCGCAATTCTGACTTTATAACTCACAATTCAATATTTTATTTTTTATTTTTTTATTCAGTGGCTGAAAGGGGCTTCCATATAAGGGTGAGCAAATAATGGGGTAATTTTATTTTTTGGGTGAACTATCATAACTATGTTCATATTCTTTCTCTTTTTCAATAATTTGAAATGCATATCTAGTATCTCTCTAAATTCCAACTAACCTTCAAATCTGCTGAAATACTCCATATTTCTGCACTCATAGAAGAAAAGAGTGGCTCACGAGAGGAAACTGTGGCTCTCTGGATGTGCATGGCTTTCTAGTTTTGTTCTGCCAGCTCTCCCCTGCAGTATTTGCCCATTGATGTCTTCAGCATGGGAGAGAATTATTAAGGATCACAGTGATTTGAAGCCATTGTAACTACTTTCTTCCTTGTTAAACGGTGTCTTGCCCTTCCAATGATTTTCCCATCTTCTTTGCTTTCCTATTTTTGACTTTGTCTGCAGCGACAGAGCAGACCCCATCACTTCTGCCAAAGAACAAGTTCCAAGTGTTTCATTAAATTTTGGCTGCAGGTTTCCATCAAAGGAAGAAGAGCCCTGTCTGATGAATGCACAGAACAGGGGGTGCAAAAGAGGTTTCTGCACAATCTCTTTAATCACAGCGAAGCGTACTCTCTCGTGCGTGCGCATACACACACACACACACACACACACACACGCTCATCTGCCATTTGAAATGCTCCTGATATTATTATGCTCGTTGAGACCAGATCACTTACTCATAATACATGTCTGCTGCGTTTCCGGCACAGATTGCTCTAACTTGAAATTTTGCACATTTGTATTCAGTTGATCTCTCTGCAGTTTCACAGGGAATCTGATGTGTCTCCACAGCGATTCAGATGCTATTACTCATTCAACAGTAGTGAATACCACAGAGCTGTGCAGCTGTATAATGCGGAGGGCTGTCTCACTGTGTGGTTACTAAGGATGAGTACTTGGAAGTGACAACAATGACAGCAACTTTTTCAGCACTATAATTAGTTACAGTGACAGTACTTTGTGGTCAAATTGGCTGTCGTTGTATGATGTAGCAGTACAGTAACGATAAAAAGAGCTTGACTTCTCAAAGATAATTAAAGTGTTGGACAAACCAATACATGGAGTATGTAGTCAGTAAATCACATCACAACCTTGATGCAACTGTTTTTTTTTCTGATGATGCATGGCCCTAATAATAGCCACAATTGAATGAATGAATGATGCATTTATATAGTGATTTAATTGTGTATTGCCATACACCCAAAGCGCTTTACAATCATATGGGGGATCTCTCCTCGACCACCACCAGTGTGCAGCATCCACTTGGATGATGCGACGGCAGCCACAATACAACGGCGCCAGTGCGCTCACCACACACCAGCTACAGGTGGAGAGAAGAGAGTGAAATAGCCAATTCAATTGAGAGAAGCAGATGAAGTAATCTATTCTATTTTTTTATTTCTTATTTCTTTTTATTTTAAATCTACTTTTTATTATTTTTAGTTATTATTTAAAAAAAAATGTTTCTAATTTTCATCAAGGCTGCATAAATTTGATAAAAAATACAGAAAAAACTATAGTTTTGTAAAATATTATTGCAATATAAAAAAACAGTTTTCTATTTTAATATTCTTTAAAATATGATGTATTCCTGTGAATTTTCAGCATCATTACTCCAGTCTTCAGTGTCACATGATTCTTCAGAAATCATACTAATATGCTTATTTATAATCAATGTTAGAACAGTTGTGCTGATTAATGTTTTTGGGACCTGTGATACTTTTTCAGGATTTTTAGATTAAAAAAAATAAATAAATAAAAAACGATGTTTATTCAAAATATAAAATTTGTGTTACAATATACACTATTGTATTCCTATTTTAATATTTTTAATAGTCAGTATTTTTTTCTTTTTCTTTTTAAGAAATTAATACTTTTATTTAGCAAGGATGTGTTAAATGGATAAAAAGTGATAGTAAAGACTTGCATTGTTAGAAAAGATTTCTATTTTGAATAAATGCTGTTATTTTTAACTTTTCGTTCATCAAAGAAACCAAAAATATCAACACTGATATTAAATGATCATTTTAGAACGATTTCTGTAGGATTATGTGACACTGAAGACTGGAGTAACGGCTGATGGCGTTACATCAAATAAATAATATTTTAAATTATATTAAAATAGGAAACCAATATTAGAAATTGCAATATTTCACAGTATTACTGTTTTTTTATGTATTTTTGATCAAATAAATACAGCTTTGACAAACAAAAGGAGACTAACTTCTAACTTCTAAACTTCTAAACGGCACTGTATATGTTTTTTATTATTAATTTTTTTTATTTTGTCATTTATTTTTAATTTATGTTTCTGTTTTTTCTATTTTGTATTATATTTATGATCAAATAAATGCAGCCTTGGTGAGCATAAGAGACTTCTTTCAAAAATCTATCTATCGTTCTATCCATCGTTCTATCTATCGTTCTATCTATCATTCTATCGTTTTATCTATCGTTCTATCTATTGTTCTATCTATCTATTTTATTGTTCTATCTATCATTCAATCTTTCATTCTATCTATCGACCGTTCTATCTGTTGTTCTATTGTTCTATCTATTGTTCTTTCTATCGTTCTATCTGTCGTTCTATCTATCTATCGTTCTATCTATCATTCTATTGTTTTATCTATTGTTCTATCCATCGTTCTATCTGTCTATCATTCTATCTATCGTTCTTTCTATCATTCTATCTGTCGTTCTATCTATATATCGATC
>NW_027394926.1:0-12564 GCF_049309525.1 Garra rufa | reverse complement strand
TAAATTGTTTGTTAATGTTTACTAATAAATGTATTAAACATAATAATACTAACCTAATAATTAACATTTCGTGTAAATTAAAATGCTTACAAATGTCATTAAACTTCTAATTCATATGATGCTGCACACATAAAAAAAGATTTTAACAGGTGTTCTACAGAGATATTATAAAAAAAACTGGATGAATAGTAATTTCTTACTGCTAAAATCTAAAAACAACAACAACAACAACAACAAAACAGAGGTTTTAATTATAGGACCAAAAACCTCCGGACATAATATCCTAGAACACTGTCTAACACTAGATGGCTGCTCTGTCAATTTTTCGTCATCACTTAGAAACCAAGGTGTGCTATTTGATAGCAATCTTTACTTTCAAAGCCATGTTTTCAGCATTTGTAAAACCACATTTTTTAATCCCAAAAATATATCTAAATTATGACCTATGCTCTCAAAGTCAAATACAGAAATATTAATTCATGCGTTCATGAACTCAAGGTTAGATTATTATAATGCTTTATTGGGTGGTTGCTCTTAGTGCTTAATTAACAAACTCCAGCTGGTCCAAAATGCAGCAGCTAGAGTTATTAGAACCAGGAAGTATGAGCATATTAGCCTGCTTCTGTCAACACTGCACTGGCTTCCTATTAAACACTGTATACATTATAAAATCTTGCTAACTACTTATAAAGCCCTGGATAGTTTAACACCTCAGTACTTGAGCGAGCTCTTATCGCATTATAATCCTTCACGTCCGCTGCGTTCTCAAAACTCTGTCCATTTGATAGTACCTAGAATATCAAAATCAACTGTGGGTGGCAGATCCTTTTCCTATTTAGCGCCCAAACTTTGGAACAATCTACCTAATATTGTCCGGGAGGCACGCTCTGTCAGTTTAAATCTAGATTAAAGACCCATATCTTTAACCTGGCTAACAATCTAACACATTCCTAATATTCAAATCCGTTAGGATTGTTAGGCTGTATTAATTAGGTGAACCGGAGCCGGTAAAACTTTCCATAACACCCAATGTACTTGTTACATTGTAAGAAAAATGACATCTATGCTAATATTAGTCTGTTTCGTTCTTATTCCACGGTCACTGTAGCCACCCAGATCCAGTCTGTTTTCAGATCAGATGGTCACTGCAGTCACCCAGTCCAGTCCGTATCCAGCCCAGAGGGTGGATGAGCACCTAGAGATGACCTCTACAGCCCTGAATGTCAGCGGAGACCATGTTAACTAGAAGAGCCCTAAAGATAGATCCCCAGTAAAGAACTCATCACCTAGATGGTAATCAGCACAAAACCAAGGTTCACCAGATGAGTCATCTGCACAATCTGACTTTGCTGAAATTGATGGTTTCTTATGGCTGGAGGAGAACAGCCACCCCCCAGAATCAGTCTGGTTTCTCCCAAGTTTTTTTCTGCATTTCTGTCACAGGTGGAGTTGTGGTTCCTTGCCGCTGTTGCCTCTGGTTTGCTTAGTTGGGGACACTTAATGCAAAGCAATATCGTTGACTTGATTGCACAAATACTGAGCTGGATGATGACATCACTGAATTCAATGATTAACTAACTTTAACTGAAAATGTAGTGTTTACTGTTACCCTTTTGCATTTTTGACACACTATGTTCCTATTTAAAGCTGTTTTGAAACAATCTGTATTCTAAAAAGCACTATATAAATAAAGGTGACTTGACTTAACTATATGTGTGTGTGTACTTGCAACAACCAATCAGAATCCAGAATTCAACAATTACATCATATACTGTAAAATTGTCTTACCGTAGCTCTTTGAAGGGCTCAGCTCTCACGTGCGGGGTCTCCACTGAGTTGCTGAACACAGCACCCTCAGCTCCTGCAAACACATTCCGACATGTACAATCTCAGTCATGCTCCGAACAAAGCAGCAGCCGGCATGCAAAAATCAATGAACATAATCTGTGAAGCTCCAGTATTGATTCATACAGTCTGGCTGTGTCCCTGCGAATGTGGCCTAGTTTGACACACCAAAACCTTTTCACTAGGCTTTGATGCTAATTTGGAGTCACATATGTTGTAAACTATAACTAGATCTTAATACAGGTGCAGTATCACACATCAGTAAATGTATTATTATTACTACTTATTTTTCTTTTGTAGAGTCTAAAAGATGATTTGAATGAAACCGCAAAAACTTTTTGACACCAAAAAGGCCACGACTATCAGCATAGCATGGCATGGGTGCTTGAGTGTATGTACAGCTCAGTTGTTTCTTCTGGATGCTCTCAAATTATAGTGCTTTCTAGGTGGCTGAAGTGCTTCTTAAAGGGGGCTACAATGCCTGTCTCAGGGGGAGTGCTACCATTTGGCTTGATGGTTGCTCCGGGAGGTATAAGATCTGTTGCCCACATGTAGGTTGTGATAGTAGCTGGGAATGGCTTTGTACCCTATTTTCCAGGAGAGAGCAAAACAGGGCTCTCTGCTGGTGTTTTATTCCAATATAATGACTTAGTACAGTTTTTAGCTTCGAATTCACCTCAGGTGACAAATTTAGGGCAACAAATATAGTTTGGTTAATTGAATGAATTTGTGTTGTGTATTCACACACACTGACAAACATATACACACACTCACACACACACACACACACACACACACACACACACACACACACACACACACACACACACACACACACACACACACACACAGTATATATTAAAATGTTAATATGTAATTTATTCCTGTGATGGCAATTCAATTTTCAGCAGCTGTTACTCCAGTTGTAACGTAGTCATGGATTGATCCAGAGACGTCGGATCCATGTGCAACAGCTTTATTGACAAAGGCAATGTAAACAAACAATGGTCGGCAACGGCAGACTGGTGTGGTGAAGACAGACCGAAAGGGTTAATCAGAGTCCAGGCAATAGGTCGGGGCCAGCGGCAATCAAAAGGGATAATCCGTGCAACGAGCGGGGGCCGGTAATAGGCAGGCAGCAAACATTCACACACACAATAAACAGTCCGGTTGGCAACGAGTAGGCAGTCCGAGAAAATAACGCTCAGGATTGAAAGCATAACTAACAAAACTTCGTGAGGGAAACGCCGACGCGGCGCTCCTAAAATGGCCGCCGGGAGGAAGTGACCCAGGGACCCGGAACCGGAAGTAAGCGCGCCAGATACGGGGATGCTGGGAAATGTAGTGTTAGAACTCGGTCAGAGGGAGCCACAGAGACCGCACTTGTGACACCAGTCTTCAGTGTTCAAATGGACATTTACATGTGCACTAAATAAAGTGATCAGGCCAGGCCCAGCTCCAGAATCAAATGAGGGTGCTTCATATCACTTAATGTACTTCATAAATTAGTGAGGGTACTCTAACCTTATACCTATATATAACCTATATATATGTGGCGTCCGTTCATAATTACTAAAAAGCTGTCACTCATCTTAGTTCATCGCGATCTTACAGAGATACGTTGTAATCAATGAAGATCAAATCTCTCTTATTTACATTGTGTAATGAGATGTTATGAGATTATTTGATCTTTTGACATGCACACACTAATATACTGATTTTCCCGCTGTTTGGAAATGCTATTCTCCTGCCATTGTTTTAAAGAGCAGACTCAATATTTATCTATTTCAAGTTAGCACATGAAGCTTTGTGCAGTGCTGCTTTTATTTATCAAGCAGTAAAATCACCCATTCCCGTGGCCAAAACAAGCCATCTGTGGATGAAAGTATAAAGTGAAGACTGATGGGAAGTTGTTCTGCTCCACTTCACAGACGATGAGTGGAAAGATAATTTTAGAATAACATGACAGTCATTTATGACACTTAATTCTACAAAAACAACAGCCCCTACCACATGCCATGTTATTTTACTACTTCCATGCATTGAACATGCACAGTACTTTCCTGTTTTCAGTCTGATTAAGTGTTTACATGTCCTCTTGTTTGGATTAGAAAAGTTCTACACTGCGCCTTTTAATCCTAACAAACGAACACACTCCTAATATCCTAATATTCAAATCCGTTAGGATTGTTAGGCTGCATTAATTAGGTGAACCAGAGCTGGTAAAACTTTCCATAACACCCGATGTACTTGTTACATTGTAAGAAAAATGGCATCTGTGCTAATATTAGTCTGTTTCGTTCTTATTCCAAGGTCACTGTAGCCACCCAGATCCAGTCTGTTTTCAGATCAGATGGTCACTGCAGTCACCCGGTCCAGTCCGTATCCAGCCCAGATGGTGGATCAGCACCTATGACCTCTATAGTCCTGAATGTCAGCGGAGACCCTGTTAACTAGAAGAGCCCCAGAGATAGATCAACAGCAAATAACTCATCACCTAGATGGTAATTGGCACAAGACCATGGGAACCAGAGTCCTCTGCACAATCTGACTTTGCTGAAATTGATGGTTTCTTATGGCTAGAGGAGAACAGCCGCCCCCCAGACTCAGCCTGGTTTCTGGTTTTGAAAGAGAATTTTAGAATAACATGACAATCATTTACGACACTTCATTCTACAAAAACAACAGCTCGTACCACATGCCATGTTATTTTACTACTTCTATGCGTTGAACATGCACACTACTTTCCAGTTTTCAATCCGATTAAGTGCTTACATGTCCTCTTGTTTGGATTAGAAAAGTTCTACACTACGCTTTTTAATCCGATCAAAATTTCATTCATATTGAGCTCAATCGGTTCGATTAAGGGGTTTACATGAAGGCTCTTCAGTCCAATTGATCCATGAATCCAATTACTAACAAATTACTTAGTTGCCTGTAAATGTAGATAGTGTCACATGATCCTCCAAATCATTCTAATGCTGATTTTCTGCTCAAGTGTAATGTGTGATCATGACAGCGGAGTTGTCCAAGTGTAGCTTTGCATTAGAGCGTAGACAAAAAACAGGCAGGGACAAAAAACAGCAAACAACAACATCCAGGGCAAAACAAACGCGTAATCCAAGAACAGGCAATGGTCAGGGCAGGTGTCACAAATCAAGGAAACAGTAGTCAAAACATAGGCAAAGCAAGGCAAAAACTAGGATACAAGGAAACACTTAGAATGCACGCAGGAGAAAACAATACTTTGCTAAGTGTGTAAGTGGAGGTGTGTTCAAGTCATGTCGGATAAATCGTATTTACGAGTTAAATGCACATGAACGCCACCACAAAGTCGTTTTTACGAGTGGGAAACTTTAAATTTTCTTTAGTTTCTGAGTTGGGGGCGTGTCAGTGAGAAAATGTGTCGGATGCAATAGATGCAGTCAAAGACTACAGACATAAAGCATCTGTATTGACGGTAAATTTGTAGAAAAGTTATTTTTAGTAATGTACAATAAAACTATATAAGTTACATATACAAAATATTATATAATTGTATAATTCCCATAATGATCACCCATATAAATTGAATTAAAAAAAAAAAACACAATGATGCACATTCTTAATGTATCATTTTGTAGATGTAGAGTTAAAACAAAGTTGACTTTTATGTAGAAAAGTTAAATCGCTATCTTGTTCCAACCAAAGTGACTTGAACACACCTGGAGTCGTACTTAGGAGTTGATAACTCATCAGTACGACCCCAGGTGCATTCAAGTCCCTTGCGTTTAACGTCCTTGGAGGACTTTTAAGCAGCATTAAACAGTCCCACTGATAGGAAACAGTTGTGTCTGTAATCAGTTCCTGAGTAGAGGGTTATGGTAAATCGAGTCAGGTAAGCATCCTACCGCACGACACCGGCATTACAGCTGATGTAATAGTCTTAATGGTGATGGAGCCCTCTGATAGTGAGTAGGAGGAATAACAAAGACTCATGACATCAAGAAACATTTCTCATTTTCATTAATGTTGAAAACAGTTGTGATGCTTAATATTTTTTGGGAAACCAAAATCACTTTTTAGGGATTCAAATAAATAGCATTTAAAGAATAGAAAATACTAATCCTAAAATTATGTCTTTACTCCCACTTTTGATCAATTTACAGCTCTTTTGCTGGACAAAAATAATAATAAATATTAGGTCTGCTTCTAAATGGTAGTGTATACAATCAAACCTCTCATAAATAAGTGATTTTGAACACTCTACAAAGGCAGCAGTTATAAGCTTCTTACACACATTGGTACTGATATTCAGCATTTATAGGTGTGCCACCAAAATGTATATTTATTTGTCTATGTATATATTTATTTATTTTCTGACATTGTACTACTACTACTGTATTTGGACAAGCTCTTAAAGAAACAATGTTTCTCTGGCTAGTACTGAAAGATACGGTTGAATTCAAAGTAAATGAGTTGTATTAAGAACTATATATCTCTTAGAAGGTAAATATATACATCAACATGTCATGTGCCTGTGATAACATCGCTTGTGGAGTAATAGAGGAAGCAGAACGGGCTACATATGAGATCAGATACAAATCTCTCCTGTGGCACATTGGGTGGGCTTGTTCGTGGAGAATAGCTGGAGGCGGGCCATAGCAGATTCCCTCAAGGTCAGGGATCACTTCAAGGTACAGCAACAAAGCATCCATGCCTAAAGGCCTTGAGACTTGCAGAGAATGAAAAACAGGTTTGTCATCTGTACTGTGTATGAAAATGCTACTCTTCTTCAAAGCAAAATACCTACCCATCTCTGGCCATAACATAGATTATTGTGGCAGCTTTAGAGGACAATACTCCAAAAAGACATGCAGATATATGGGTCTTATTAATGGCAAGTAGATTATGAAAAGCTCAATGGCCACCTGTGGATTCATTTTAAGACCTCAAAAAGAAGTTTTGTTTGCAGGGAGACACTCACTGACAGATTTTCTAGAAGTCATTCACAGAAAAAAAAGAAAGTATGGAAAGTATACAATGCTGTTGTATGTGACTTAATATAGTGGTAACAGATCACTACAAAGTAATATAAAGTAACTAAATTCATAAAAATGAGACCAACATAATCAATGGTACCAATTTGTTATAAAAATAATATACAAACAAGTTGTTAAATTTGACTGTACTATACATTTAGAGAGTCAAATTCATGTTATGTCAGTATTATGGCAGAATCAGGAAGATACAATATTTCAAGTGAAAAATTAAAAAGCTCAAAGCAGGGGAAGGATACAGGAAGATTTCCAAGTTAGAGACTGAACTCAGCTAAAGAAGATTGGGCATATACTATACAACTGTAACGCAGGACTCAGGGAAGCGTTGAAGATCCAAACGCTAGCTTTATTTAACAGATCGTAGTCAAGACAGGCAGGGTCAAAACAACAGCAAACAGTAATATCCAGGGCAAGACAAAAGCATAATCCAGTAGACAGGCGTGGGTCAAAATCCAAGTGAGCAGTCCAAAGTAGCAAACAAAACAACGAAACAAGGAAAAACTATGACTATGAAACAAAACTATGACTAAGAAACAAAACTGTGGCAAAAACAAGGCAATGAGACAGGAGAAAAACGCTCAGTAGAGTCCGCACAGCAAAACAATACTTCGCGGGGCCTGTTTGGTTTAGGCCCTGCTTAAATGGCCACCAAACAGGAAGTAACCAACAAGGCAGCAGAGGGAGCAGCAACAGTCAGTTCAATGGGTGAGGGCTCCCTCTGCTGGCTTGGCCAGGAAGCCATGGCGGAGCAGGCAGAGCAGGAAGCCATGGCGGAGCAGGGAGCCATGGCGGAGCAGGCAGAGCAGGGAGCCTTGGCGGTGAAGGCAGAGCAGGAAGCTTTGGCATTGGTTGAGCAGACAGTGTGTTCATAAGAGGATGGTACCCCCTTTTGAGGATCTGCAGCGGGAGCTGCCTCCTCAGGGAGTTCCGCCGTGGATGCCGCCTCCATAAGAGTCATTGGCGCAGCTGACACGTGGACAGACAAGGCCTCTGGAGCAGACTCGTGGACAGACTCAAGGACAGACGAGGCCTCTGGAGCAGACTCGTGGACAGATTCATGGACAGACGAGGCCTCTGGAGCAGACTCGTGGACAGACTCATGGACAGACGAGGCCTCTGGAATGCAGTGTGCAGCCCACACACTTAAAATGGCGATGGCCATCACAGGCAGTGCAGTGGTTAATGGGATGCCCTTTTTTGGCTTTGAGGGAACAGCTGTGACTTGACTTGGCTTTGAAGGAACCACTGTGGCTTGGCTTGACTTAGCAGGAACAGCAGCTGTAACGTGACTTGACAGGAACAGCAGCTGTAACATGACTCGACTTGGCAGAAACAGCAGCTGTGATGTGACTTGGCTTGGCATGAACAGCAGCTGTAACGTGACCAGGCTGTGGCTTGACTGAAGTGGCATAAGGTGGTGCTGGCTTGGTTGACATGACGCTAGCAGGTGCTGGCTGGGCTGCCGTGAGTTTAGGGAGATCAGCTGCTTGCGCCGACAGCAGTGGTGGGTCCTCTATGCTGGAGGCCAACCATCTTGAAACGACAAGATTAAGCGTGGATGTAGCGGCCATTTTGGGTACAGGCTCTGGGCTGGCAGCCATCTGGTGAACAGGCTTTGGGACGGCGGCCATCTTGTGAACAGGCTTTGGGGTGGCGGCCATCTTGGCGACAGGCTCTGGCTAGGCGGTCATCTTGTGAACAGACTCTGGAATGGTGGCCATCTTGTGAACAGGCTTTGGGACGGCGGCCATCTTATGAACAGGCTTTGGGATGGAGGCCATCTTGGCGACAGGCTCAGGCGTGGTGGCCATCTTGTGTAGTGGCTCTGGAAGGGCGGCCATCTTGTGAACTGGCTTGGAGATGGGTGATGGGTGCAGACTCTGGAACGGCAGGCATGGCGTGAGCAGGTCCTGGAGCGGCAGGCTTGGCGTGAGCAGGCCCTGGAGCGGCAGGCATGGCGTGAGTGAACTGTGATTTGGTAGATGTGACGTGAGCAGACTTTGGCTTGGAGAACATGACGTGAACAGACTCTGGCTTGGTAGGCTTGGCATGAGAGGGCTCTGGTGTAGCAGACATGACATGAGCAGGTTGTGGTATGGGGGTTACTGCAGGATTGCAGGGTCCCTCATCCGCAATCACAACAGTAAAAGGCGAGCCACTTAAGCGGAGGGCATAATCAATATACTGTTCCAGAGACCAGTGAATTTTACCTCCAGGTAAGCAGGAATGAATTGGCTCATTCAATCCATGACAAAAAATGTCTTTTAGGGCAACATCATTAAAATCAACTAAATGGCACAGTCCACAAAATTCCTCAACATATTCCTCTATACAACGGTTACCTTGACGAAGGCAAAAGAGACGTGATGCTGCATCCATGGTGATCTGTGTTAGGAAAGCCGCTGGATCTTCTGGAGGCAAAGTATTCTGTAACGCAGGACTCAGGAAAGCGTTGAAGATCCAAACACTTGCTTTATTTAACAGATCGTAGTCAAGACAGGCAGGGTCAAAACAACAGCAAACAGTAATATCCAGGGCAAGACAAAAGCGTAATCCAGTAGACAGGCGTGGGTCAAAATCCAAGTGAGCAGTCCAAAGTAGCAAACAAAACAATGAAACAAGGAAAAACTATGACTATGGAACAAAACTATGACCATGAAACAAAACTATGACTAAGAAACAAAACCGTGGCAAAAACAAGGCAATGAGACAGGAGAAAAACGCTTAGTAGAGTCCGCACAGCAAAACAATACTTTGCGGGGCCTGTTTGGTTTAAGCCCTGCTTAAATGGCCACCAAACAGGAAGTAACCAACGAGGCAGCAGAGGGAGCAGCAACAGTCAGTTCAATGGGTAAGGGCTCCCTCTGCTGGCTTGGCATTACAACAACTTTTGTCTGGCCATGTGGAAAGAATGAAGCCAGCTGGATGAAAGTTTTATTTGAAGATACCAAAATCTAGCTTTTGAACATCAGACTAAATGGCCTGTCAAGACAAACTTTACTCATCAGAAGCACAGCACCCCACCCGTGAAGTATGATGGTGACAGTCATGCTGTGGGGATACTCTGTAACTTTGGAAAATATTTGGTCTCTGATCCCAACTGTAAAGCCCAAGCTACACAGGTATAGTTAAATATAATAATGTGAAAGTGATAGTTTACCCAAAAAAAAAAAAAAAATTATGTCATTATTCACCCTAGTGTCTTTCAAGAACCCACAAGCTCTTTTTTGGAACATCATTTTTGCCCATTAAAGCAAAATTGTCAATATATATATATATTATTATTATTATTTTTTTGTTATAAAGTTTTTTAATAAAATATAGATCAACACAAATGCATGTTGTGGATCTTTTCCTAGTAATATGCACCAGCTAAGGAGAAAATGCTTCAGATGAATCAGACATATCAGACATTTTTAATATATTTCAATCTCACATATAATACAAATGTTTAAAGGTTGCATTTGAGTCTAAAATGATTAATCAATATTATTTACAACTATGGCTGGTCTGAATACCATTTTTTTGAGCTTCGAAGCTTCGGTAGTAAATCAACACAGACTATTCGAAGCTTCGAATATTCATATCATAAATTAGCAGCACAGTAATTACTGACACCATAAAGGGTAGGCTATTTAAATAAAAGAAGAACGAAAAAAAAAAATGAACGAAGTTCAAAGAACTGTAATAAACAAAGAACACGGTAGCATACTTTCAATAACAGCATCACACATTTTAATTAACAAACAGTTTAAATACAATTACATGAATTCCCTTATATAGAATATAACAAACTGTAACAGACTAAATAGAACAAGGTAATGTTAGGCTGGCTAGACAGCTCACATTTCAATAAAATTAATTCCTAAACTTTCTTTTCTTTCTTTACAAACTTTAAAATAAATCACAATCAGGTTGCAGGATAGTGAAGTTACCTACTTAGTCTACCTACACTCTTTTTATGTTGTGCGAGGAATATGAGTTTGTCAACATTTTCAGGTTAAAGGGAACTTCGGGTCTTCAGGTCAAAAACAACATAGTTTTTGAGAAAATGCGCTCTAACGGAGTTGAAGTGGCCGGAACGCAAAGGAGGTATTTGGCTGCAAATGCCAGTTTAGGGTAGCGGTCACTGATTTGCTCCCATCATGCAAGTGGGCCCAACTGTACTTTAGTAGTGTCTCTCAAATACGGATGCTCATTTCGGTTAATTTTCCTGACCGACAACCACTGCTCATAATCTGAACATTAACTGTTAACTGATAAAATTTGACTAATAAATTAGTTTAAAATAAAAATAGAATGCGCGAGTATCTGTGATGATGTTACAGTTCGGTCTGTTTGTATTTTTGGTTTCTCCCATTGTCTCCCCCAGTCGATCTGTCTACCTTGGTTCAGCCCTAGTCAGTGTGATTCCCTGCACCTGTCTTTGTAATTAGCACACCCTTTATAAGTCTGTCTTTGTGATGAGTTCCCGGTCGGTCTTTATTGTTGATTTGGTTTCAGTGTGTGTGGATGTCGCTCTGTGTTCCTGCCTGTTACTCTTGAAAGTCATTAAAAATAGATTTATTTCGTACGTCGTGTCCAGTCTTCAATCCAGCACCAGCAACCCGTTACAAAAAGACCGACCAATACAGTTTACCCGGCGTTTTCCCGTGCGTTTGTTTTTCATGCTTTTTTTTTTAGTTTTTTTTGTTTTTTGAAGTTTTATAATGGACCCTACCATTCTCCTCATCCTCCTGAAGCAGGGGGAACGCTCGTTTGAGGACCACACCCGTGACTATCTCCTCCTGGCGGAAAACTCCCACTTTCCGGATAGCAGCCTCTGTAAGTTCTATTACATTGGACTCAATACCACCACCAAGGCGCTGCTATCCGGGGAGGGTCCTCAAGAGAGCCTGCTGGATTACGTCGAGTGGGTGCCGGCATCCTGTGGATCGTCATGGACTATTGACATCATCGAGGAGGACGTCAGCCCCACTCCAGACCCAGAACCCAGACAACCATCACCCCGACAAGTGGAGTTTGAGCCCGAGCCCACCGCAGATGAAGAGCCAGAGCCAAGAGCGACAGAGCCAGAGCCTGACACGTCTGACCAGGTGTGAGAGCCGGCCGTTTTGCCCCTCTAGTCTTTTTTGTATTTGTTTTTCCACGGCGCGAGGACGCGCCTATTTGGAGGGGGGCGTAATGTTACAGTTCTGTCTGTTTGTATTCTTGGTTTCTCCCATTGTTTCCCCACGTCGATCTGTCAACCTTGGTTCAGCCCTCGTCAGTGTGATTCCCTGCACCTGTCTTTGTAATTAGCACACCCTTTATAAGTCTGTCTTTGTGATGAGTTCCCGGTCGGTCTTTATTGTTGATTTGGTTTCAGTGTGTGTGGATGTCGCTCTGTGTTCCTGCCTGTTACTCTTGAAAGTCATTAAAAATAGTTCCCCTTCGGGAACGTCGAGCTGCGTTAAGCGCTTTGGGAACGCCCTCTGTGTTTCCTATGCTCTGAATACATGTGAAATCAGTCCAAAGAGAAGCGCGTGTGACGTCACGGGCGGGTGACGTCAGGAACCAGGAAGCTATAAAGCACGTGCAGTGAATGCAGCCGGCAGCTTCTGTCTTTCAGTCGCGCTCTGTGTGTGTCTTGTATTCCCTGTTTTTTGTGCCAGTTTGCATGGCTTTCTTTTGAGGGAAT
>NW_027394925.1:0-12566 GCF_049309525.1 Garra rufa | reverse complement strand
ACCCCGTTCAAAAGTTTACATACACTTTATTCTTAATACTGTGTTGTCACCTGAATGATTCACAGTTGTGTTTTTTTTTTTTTTTAGTGACAGTTGTTCATGAGTCCCTTGTTTGTCCTGAACAGTTAAACTGCCTGCTGTTCTTCAGAAAAATCGTTCAGGTCCCACAAATTCTTTGGTTTTTCAGCATTTTTGTGTTTTTGAACCCTTTCCAGTAATGACTGTATGATTTTGAGATCCATCTTTTCACACTGAAGACAACTGAGGAACTCATATGCAACTATTTCAGAATGTTCAAATGCTGCCACAGAAGAACCCTTTTGTCTAAATGGTTCCATAAAGAACCTTTAACATCTCAAGAACCTTTCTGTATCACAAAAGGTTTTTTGTGGCAAAAGATGGTTCTTCAGATTATAAAAAGGTAAGAAAGAGATGGTTCTTTAACGAACCTTTCACTGAATGGTTCTTTGTGAAACCAAAAATGGTTCTTCTATGGCATTGCTGTGAAGAACCTTTTAAAGCACCTTTATTTTTAAGAGTGTAACTAGGTAATCTTTAAAATACTAAGATTAAACTTATTTGGCTTGCTGTGCTCAGTGGAGGAGTTTGAGGAAGTGACTTTAGCTCAAGCTCTGATAAATCCCCAGGGTCTTGGCAGATGCTTGGAAGATAAATATGAATGGCAAGACACATAAATTATGTTGGAGTTTAAGCGATGGAGCAATGACAAAACAGCTGATGTACTACTTATGTGCATCAGTTCATTGAAAATTAGATGTTTTCATTGTGTTTAGGAATTCATACAATTAAATGAATTAGTTAACAGTCAGTTAAATAATTTTTATTGATGAACAGCTACGCAGTCCATTTTTTCTTTTAAGGATTATTAGTAGTCTATTATGAGCACTAGTATCTGCAAGCTTAAAGGGATAGTTCACCCAAAAATGAAAACTACCCCATGACTTACTCACCCTCAAATCATCATAGATATATATGACTTTCTTACAGATGAATACAATCAGAGTTATATTAAAAATGCCCTGGCTCATAGCTTTATGATGGCAATGAATGTGGTTTAAGATAAAGCTAGATGGATGAAGTCCAATAAAAATGCATTAATCCATCATAAAAAGTACTCCACATTTATAAAGGCTTTCTAAAGTGAAAAGATGCGTTTTCCGATGATGAATGTGGAAGTGACAAATGCAAAAGCACGGGGTGAACATAAAACTGTTATAATTCGTGCTGAACGAGACGATAGACAATATACAAACAAGATATTTAATATTAATCTTCAAGAGGAACAAGGCAGGAACAGGCAGGAACAGAGATCTTCACACACGTTACACAACATTAACAATGAACAAAGACCGACAGGAAACTCATGACAAAGACAGACTTATAAAGGGTGTGCTAATTACAAGGACAGGTGCAGGGAATCACAGTAATGATGGGCTAAACCAAATTACACAGATCAACAGGATGAGACAACGGGCGAAACCAAAGACATAAACTGACAGAACTGTGACATTATGCCCCCCTCCGAATAGGCGCGTCCTCGCGCCGTAGAAAAACAAAAACAAAACAGACAAGAGGGGCGGAAAACCAGAAAAACAGAGTCCATGAGGGAGGGGGCTTCGGCGGAGGACGCAACCCAAGGAGGGGGACCAAAACAAAAGTCCTAGTGGCAAACAAGACAGTCCAAGGGGGCGACGATGGTGGAGGAGCCAGGAAGGAAACAGGAGGGACCCAAAGCAGGAGTAATCTAGCAGGACCCAGACCACAGCCATGATGACGGCCCACGGTGGAGCCGAAGGAGGGAGGAGCCATGGTGGAGGAAGGAATGCCGACTCCAGGGGGCCGACCGACAGAGGCGGAGCAGCTGGCAGACGAGCCCGAGGCGGAGAGCCGAAGATCCAGGGTGACACCGAGGATCCGGAGGGTCAAGGTGGAACTGGAGGCTCTGGCGACCAAGGCGGAGGTGGAGTTCCGGAGGTCCGCGGCGGAGCCGGAGCGACAGAGGATGGAGGCTGTGCCGAAGGGAGGGAGGAGTCCGTAGGAGCCGGTGGGACGGCGCGACGAGGCATAGCCGGAGGAGCAGAGTCCAGAGGGGACGGAGGTACAACGACTGACCAGGGCGGAGCCGGAGAGACGATGGAGCCCGGTGGAGCTGGTGGACCGACGGGTGACGATGAAGGTGAGGGCGCTGAGAGCCGTGGTGGAGCCGCAGGGGCGGAGGGCCGAGGCGGAGTCCTGGACTCAGAGGCTGGAGGCGGAGCAGAGGGATCCTCCAGCCGAGACGCCGAAGGAAGCTGGCAGCCCCGCGGCGAGCCCACTGCACAGGTGTTGGGCTGAGGGTGAGCTGAGGGGCTGTCAGGGGACAGCGGCAGCCAGACAGACATGGATGTGGATGACAGAGGGTGGGTTGGTGGGAATTACAGGCAGACAGGAAGATCAGGACAGAAGGATATTTCCGTGAAGAAATCAATAAGATCCCCAGAATCTTGCTCAAGCTCACCCCCAGCAGTGGACAGGGCTCTCCATCGCCCTCTCTTGCTCCACGTAGCATTCCACCATCATGGTTGTTGATGCCGGCTCTCGCACCTGGTCAGATGTGTCAGGCTGTGGCTCTGTCGCTCTTGGCTCTGGCTCTCCATCTGCGGTGGGCTCGGGCTCAAACTCCACTTGTCGGGGTGATGGTTGGCTGGGTTCTGGGTCTGGAGTGGGACTGACGTCCTCTTTGATGAAGTCGATGGTCCATGACGATTGACAGGACGCCAGTACCCACTCGATGTAATCCGGCAGGCTCTCTTGAGGACCCTCCCCGGATAGCAGCGCCTTGGTGGTGGAATTCAGTCCGATATGGAAGAACTTGCAGAGGCTGCTGTCCGGGAAGCTGGAATGGTTTGCCAGGAGGAGATAGTCATGGGTGTGGTCCTCAAGAGAGCATTCCCCCTGCCTCAGGAGGATCAGGAGAACAGTAGGGTCCATAATGCAAAATCAAAAAATAAAACACTGAGAAAAAAAACAGGAAAATAAATGCAGGGAAAGGTGCCAGAATTAAACTGTTTCGGTCGGTCTCTCTGTTATAATTTGTGCTGAACGAGACAAGACGATAGACAATATACAAACAAACAAGATATTTAATATTAATCTTCAAGAGGAACAAGGCAGGAACATGCAGGAACAGAGATCTTCACACACGTTACACAACATTAACAACAAATAAAGACCGACAGGGAACTCATGACAAAGACAGACTTATAAAGAGGGTGCTAATTACAAGGACAGGTGCAGGGAATCACAGTAATGATGGGCTAAACCAAATTACACAGATCAACAGAGGGAGACAACAGGTGAAACCAAAGACATAAACTGATAGAACTGTGACAAAAACACTGGTCACAAATTTAAAGTACAAGATTTGTAAAGAACAATATTGGAGAATTTCAAATATAAACGAAGAGGAGACTGATTTTCCTTTGCCTAGCATATTCTCACCGGATCTTATGTTACGCCTACATCCTACATCTCTGGCGAACGTTTATATGACAGGTAGTGAAAGCTAGGGATTACGATATATAGTTATATAAATATGGATATTTTTCTTCACTTCAGAAGGCCTTTATTAACCTCCTAGAGCCATGTGGAGCACTTTTTATGATGGATGGATGCACTTTATTTTGCTCCAAAATCTCAATACCCAGTCACTGCCATTGGTCTAGAGTGCGGATCGGGCCGCATTTTTCTGTCCGAGCCCGGCCCGCGTCCGACAGAGCAGTAACCGAGCCCGACCCGAACCCGACAGGCATTAAGATATTTATGTCCGAGCCCGATCCCAGCCCGACACAGTTAAAATCTTTTTTTTTTCTCATACTAATGACACGTGCAGTTTTTTGTGTGGAAAGCCCGCTTTTATTAAGCAACTGTAAGAAGGCGTTCGGAAATGTCAACAGATGAGCGCATCAGTGCACACGGGGCAAAAAGCGCTGTTATAACACAGGCGCACTATCGCGCTGATGTAACCGAGCCCGACCCGAACCCGAGCATCCTTTCTAAATATCTGTCCGAACCCGGCCCGGCCCGTCGGGTTCCGTCGGGTACCGTCGGGCTCGGCTCGGGTATCCAACCTCTACATTGGTCAGTAAATCATAGGGTAATTTAAATCTTTGTGTGTACTATCCCTTGAACTGAATAATTAAAAAAATAATAATAATAATAATAGTCTTTCAGCCAATTAGGGGGCATTTAGACAACACTGTTTTCAACTAAAAACTTATGCATTTAGGTCGTTCATTTACATAATAATAACGTTTTGGGATCCTAAAAAAAAACTAAACTTTTTAAAGGTTTTATAGTGCAAGTTTGAAAATGATATCAGTATCATCTATAAAAATGTAGTCTCTAAATAACAATATTGTCTATTAAAAAAAACTACAAAAATGTGAATGTTACCAACTACTGGACTGGCATGCATATAGTGTTTTTAGTCATTTTTTATGGATCCTTATGAAAAACAAACGTTTTGACAGCGTTGTTGTTGTTGCCTGTATATAAAACTTTCAAAAAAACTCAGAAGAAAAATACATTATATCATGTAATGAATATTGATAAAGAATATATGTAAATGTTCATATAATGAACTTACCCTTTGTCTCTTATGTATGCAATATACTGCAGCCAAACCTGAGAACGGAGTTCAAGATCACATGACATTCCTGTACGCATAAATTCATATAGTTGTAATTCATGGGCAGGGATTATGCTAATTGTGGATGAGTGTGCAATCGCGCCCTACTTACAAATGACTGGAATTTATTAACCATCAAATCCAAGTTTGTGCATCTGGAGGAGCGTTTTCAGGAAGGTCTATTTTACATGCAAATTACTCAGAATTTATCCATAAATGTGACCCTGGACCACAAAACCAGTCTTAAGTTGCACAGCTAAAAATCATTAGGATATTAAGTAAAGTTCATGTTCCATGAAGATATTTTGTCAATTATCTACCGTAAATATATCAAAACCTTTTTTTAACTAGTAATATGCATTGCTAAGGACTTCATTTGGACAACTTTTAAAGGCGTTTTCTCAAAACTGTATTTTTTGCACCCTCAGATTCCAGATTTTCAAATAGTTGTATCTCAGCCAAACATTGTCCTATCCCAACAAACCATACATTAATGAAAAGCTTATTTATTCAATTTCAGAATCATATTCACTTTCATATGATGTATAAATCTGTTTAAACAAAAAAAAAAAAATACCCTTATGACTGGGAACAGGGTCACATATTGCCAATTTTTTTTTATGTGTGTATATGCGCCATCAATAGAAAATCCAACAAAAAATAACAATAATAATTTTGAGAGGAAACGGTTACACTGTGTGCTGATGTATGTAAACTGAGCAGTGGCTGAGATGAAAATAATACAGGTGTGCTGGATAGTGATTTATTTTACTTCAACTACTAACATCAAGAGGCATGTGATCAAATAAGCACTTTCTGTTTCCCGATCGGAGATGGGAGGGGAAAACATGCGATTGACTCACACAGTGAAGAGAGGAAAAAACAGATGCAAGGAAAACACAGTGTACTCAGCAGGATCTGGCAGCATCCAGCTGTCTGTTTTCTGGATATAAATGGCTGAAATTATTAGTATCACTGTCCGCTGATAAATGGGTTATTCACAGGACCCTCATGCTACTTGGCTTCTCTAGATATCTGAGCATCATCAACAGTAACATGTCAGTGTTTTTTATGCATACGAGTACAATAAGTATGTTAAACAAAAAGTGCAGCAGAATAATGTTTGGATGAATTTCAAACCGCTTTGAGGGATCAGTCCTAGTATATTTCACTTTAAGAATATTTCATTTAATAATAAATTCTTAGATTAGTGCCTCGTAATTGAACCATTTTCAAAAACAGCTTTTAGACTAATATATATTATATATATATATATATATATATATATATATATATATATATATGGTAACTTTCACAATGAAGTGCTTATTGGACTAGACTGCTTTTGTGTTGCTATAAAAGGTCTAATTTCTTTGATAGACAAGAATTGTTCATTAGAAATGTCGCTACCATCCTGTTCACTCCCACGTTAGTCTGCTAATACAACGCACCTTTCTGACTAAGCTGCTGAAGTAATTCCAACTATGCTTTACTGTCTATATTATAATATAGACAGTAAAGCAACTACAGTTTACAATGGTATTTCTGACAACACATTAAGGCCTAAAATAAGGGTTGAGTCCGGAAGGAATGTGTTTGTATCCGGTGGCCATAACTGTTGGAACACACCTCCAAAAAGTAATTTTTGTAATGTTTCATGCTGCCAATTGATCTGGTGTCTCTCAGTAATAAGATTTGAGCTGCTTTCAATCTTACAAGACTCAGATTGGTAGAAAAAAAAAATAAATGCACCTTTAGAAATTACTGCCGGCTTTGACCTTTCTAATTCTTTCCCATTTCTTATGCTAGGCTGTCAGCCTTCTTCAGTTTAAGATAAGAGTGACAGGCATTTTACATTGCATTTACCTACAGCTAATTCATATAAGCATACACTGTATCTGTTCAAAACAGCTTACAAATAAGGAACACAACTGCATTAGCAATTGTAACATAATATGAAATAAACACGATTATCAACAAGACAAGCTGTCCAAACCAAGAGCTCACCAGAACAAGCAGGACTCTATGCTTACTTTTCTTTTCAAGTTAGGAGCACAGTCAAAATTTCAGGAGCACATTCTAAACAATAATCAAAAAATCTGATAAAAAAGCCTTAAAGTGATTTACAGGTGAATTTTGTTTTTACCTTTGTAATTTTTTTTTTTAATTTATTAAAAGTATATAATCTTTTATGTCAATTTTTTCAAAATATATATTTAAGCTTTTTAAAATTTCTAATTAAAACAACAGAATAATAACAAGTAGTTACCAATCAAATGAAATCAGTATTAACAAAATAAATGTGTACTACAGAGGTGGCACAGAAGAACACAAAAGTGGCTTGTAGGTGTATTTTTTTAATGTTTAATGAGGCTCAGATGTGGCATGAGTGCAATCAAATTCATAAATTCATGTTGAGATTAATGTTTTAAATATAACATGTTGAATACAGAAATATTAAATGATTTAAATAACTGAAAAGATACTTTAAAAATGAAACTAAATCTGACAGAAGGTGGCGGCGAGTCACTAATTTAATTACTGAATCGGCTGATTCATTCCTGAATAAAGCAAGTGACTGTCTTTATGAATGGGAAATTGTATCATTTCACTAGATTCGTTTAAAAAGGCACTTTCATTCATAAACGAAACACCACTGTGTTTGAACGGAGATGCGCAGCGGCTCAGTTGTGACTTGTTTCAGACTATTTTTGATGACGAAATAGAGCACAATCAGGCAATATTGTTTTAGTCAGACAATGTCACTTAATAAGAACTTCTTGTTTATTTAACTGTTGTATTAAACTAATATCTCATTTACAAACTCCATTAAAATGATTAAAAGCTGTTACTCATCTTAGTTCATAGTGATCTCACAAAGTTCCATTATAATCAACAAAGCTCTCTACACTGCATAATGAATCTCTTATTTACGCTCTTTCTCTATACTTTGGTAATAAAAGGATTCGTGAGATATGTCTGTGATACATTACTCAACGTTTTAAAAACATGTCATGCAATAAGCACAATATTTGACATGTACAGAATACTCAAAATATCCCCACATAAAATATACATTTTTCACAATATATAATAACTCTACTACAGACAAAAATGAACCACAATCACTTTGCATTCATAATATCCAATCAACCACACCAAGCTTCAGAGAAAAAAAAGGGCTACATTGTTTACATTTGAAGGTAAGGAAGATGTGTGTGTGTTAACAACAGACAGCTTTATATAAAGCACAAGACCCTGTTACTATGCTGTGGCACTTCAGAACATGCTGCTACTTTTTGATGTGGAGATGCAGGATAAGGCTATAGAATCAACAGCAGACATATCAGTTAATAACTTTCAATACACACCACTTTAAAGCGCAGTTATCAGTCTATGCATATGATTAATACTCATGCATACTCTAATGCAGATAAGCAGTTTCCAGATGTGTCTTAAAGATTCACTCATATTGGTTGACACAAATCTTTAAATTAATTTTTAATCTTAAACTTACTATCTTACAGCATCATAGAGCTCAGAGAAGAAACTATAGATAATTATGATGTGTATTTTTAAATTAGAAATGTGAAAAATTGTATAATCTATAAACTTTAAAAGTTATAAACTAAGTCCAAAAATGTCAAATATTCAGCATGCTATTTATTTTTTTATTTGTAGTAAATAATGTAACAGTTGAAGTCAAAAGTTTACATACACCTTGCAGAACGTTAATTGTACCAAAATAAGAGGGATCATACTTTTTTTTAATTTAGTACTGACCTGAATAAGATATTTCACATAAGACATTTACATATAGCCCACGAGAGAAAATAGTTGAATTTATAAAAATGACCGTTCAAAAGTTTGCATACACTTGATTCTTAATACTGTGTGCGTTTTTTTTTTTTTTTTTTGATAGTTCATGAGCCCCTTGTTTGTCCTGAACAGTTAAACTGCCCACTTTCATGTCCCACAAATTCTTTGCTTTTCCCCATTTGTGTGTATTTGAACCCTTACCAACAATGACTGTATGATTTTGAGATCCATTTTTTTCACACTGAGAACACCTGAGGGACAACTATTACAGAATTCAACTTTTAAACAAAATGAATATGTCAATTGTTCTTATTTTTCCATTTAGTACTGCCCTTCAAAAGCTACAGAAGACACTTACATGTTTCCCAGAAGACAAAATAAGTTAAATCTACCTTGATATTCAATTTCTCTTGAGGCATCATGTTTCCTTCTGAAGAATCAATGAGTGTTTGAACCTTCTCCAATAGTTGCTGAGTCCCTCAGTTGTCCTCAGTGTGAGAAGATGGATCTCAAAATCATACAGTCATTGTTGGAAAGGGTTCAAATAGACAAAAATGCTGAAAAAGCAAAGAATTTATGGGACCTGAAAAATTATTTTCTGAAGAACAGCGGGCAGTTTAACTGTTCAAGACAAACAAGGCACTCATGAACAGCTATAAAAAAAAAGGTCATTCAGGTAACACAGCATTAAGAACCAAGTGTATGTAAACTTTTGAACAAGGTCAGTTTTAAAAATTCAGCTATTATTTTCTCTTGTGGACTATATGTGAAATATCTTATTCGGGTCAGTCCTAATAAAAAAAACAGGCATTCTGTATGATCCCTCATATTTTGGTAAAATAATTAACATTTTACAGATTAAACTTTTGATTTCAACTGTAAGAGTAATCATTTTCAAACAAATAGTTTAAATAATAATATTCAGAACTTTATATCTTGAAAAATGTTACAATATTAAGCAGCACAACGGTTTTGAAAATAACCAAGTAAAGAAAATTAAGCAGCACCTCATTATAATAAGAATAATGTTTTTTGAGCAGCAAATCAGCATGATTTTAAATGAAGGATCATGTGGCACTGAGGACTGAATTAATGGCTGCTGAAAAATGGACTTTGTCATCAAAAGGAATAAATTAAATGTTAAAAATATATTAAAACAGAAAACAGTTATTTTAAATACAGCTTGTTTTATTTACAGCATTTTTAGTATCCAGAATAGGACAGAAATTAAAATTTCATCGTAGGTGGGTTATACCATTTCAGAAATACCAGTGCATTACTTTTACATAGAATCTGAGTTATAACTCCAGCACAAATATCAGTTAATTACTACTATTGCATCAGACTGTACTTCACTGAAGAAATGAGGCTCAACTTCTATCACACTCAAAGTCCGTTTTCATTATTAGTCATAAACAAGAGTGAATGCAGTGCTGCCATTCCAGTGGTCATAACCTCTGACTGCTGATTAATCTGAAATTGATGTGAGCAGCTAGACTGGGCTAAACTCCCTTGGTGGTTTTTACGCTGCAAATACACAAGCTTTCTTTTTTTAACCATGACAGTTCATATGGTTTCTTACTTACGGACACATATAAGACAGTGAGATAAGCTTAAACCCATCTGCCAGTGGTCCTCTCACTTTAATTACACTGGTCTCCAGTCAGTTGTATTAATTTCTAGAAAGTGTAAATTTCCTTAATGTGAAACATCTCATAACCACAGAGACTGAGAAAGCTTAATGAACCTTAGGAATTACAACCGCTATGGCCATAGAGTTACCTGGCCATGCTGATATTACACACGGGTTTCTGTCCCCAGCAAGACAGTCAAGGCAGATGAAACACTTTCAATATGCAAAAATGTCTCCTTCGGGCATAAATAGGTAGAAAGGCATTATATCGTTATCTGCTAAAAAAATGAAGCACTGAAGCCATTATGGTGGCGCCAATGAAGTAACATTTTAATAAACTAATGTTCTCCCTTCTGCTTCTCATTGGATTTTAATGTCTACAAGTCACTACAATAATAACATCTACCCCTGAAGTAACACAAATGCAGTCCCAAATAAGAAAAATAAATAAATAAATTGCATTACACTCATTCTGTATGCGAATCCATTTTTGAAAACCAGTTAACATTTAACATATGTGAACACTGCAAAGCTGCAAAATAACTGCACAATGGGAATGTCCAAAATAGAATTTGGTAAAACGTTGTGTACTCCCTAATATGTCTATATTATTCGAAAATGTCTTAATTTTCTATTGTATTAAGTTGTATGAGGGCAAAAACACTCTTTGTTCACTTTTTCACCATATGATATATATATATATAAGGGTACATATGGGTATATAGGAAATGGTTAATAATGAATGGATGACTTTGAATAAATCAATAAATAGCTTTCTTTTGGTCACAATACAACCTGGCAGTCTTTTTAAAATCTTTTTGTGCAGTCTTTTAGGGGGAAAAATAAAACTGAGGTAAATACAGAGATCTGTCACACCACTTAAAGATTGTGAAAAACACATTCTGTTTTGTAGTGAAATACAGACAATATATCTTACAATAATTTGAAAGCTGAGACTTTGTTTTATATTAAAAGTACCAAAAGCACAAAGCTTATTGCTATTATTGGGTGGCTGGCGCATTACAAATAACGAAAGCATTCGAAGACGGGAAATATCATTTCCAAGCATACCAGTATGATTTCTGCTAATAATCCCACATATATTCAAAACAATTGCCAGGTCACCGGAATTTCTACTGGTGCTCCCAATCCTGGCCACTTGCATGTGCAATATAGGCTATACTCTCCTGTAACTTCAATCTTGTACTTGCTACGACTTAATTCTCGTAATTTTGACCTTATTCTTAAAATATTTAGACTTAACTCTCAAAATCTTGACTTTATTCTAGGGCTGGGCCGATAAACGATATCATATCGAATCGCGATAAAATTTATGTTAATAACGATGATAAGCTATAGACATTTTTTTGCTCGATATGGATTAATCTAAGAGTCAATCACTCAGCAGAAATATGCGACAGTGGCCAATCAGCGTGCAGCGTGCGTGTGCACGTCAAAGTACAAAGTTCATTTTCTACAGCACTTTGCGAAGCAACCTTACAACAGGACGACAAAAAAAGAGAGTGGAAGCAGCGACGAAAGAGAAACTAACCTAGAGTTATTATCCAAAGATGTTGAAGTTGTCGACAAAAAAAAGGTAGCACGAAGTCCGTAAGTGGTTTGACTATCTGAAAAGTGACTCTCAGCTCAGCTGAGAGTTTGGCGCGATTGTTAAAACTGAAACCGAAAGCAAAAAACGCATGCGCATTCAAAAGCAATTTTAATCCCCCTTGTTTAGAGAGTGACTCCGCAATGCGCGCAAATTAGGCTACATGACATATCTAGGCTGTTATCAGCATGTAGACTATAATAGGTTGTGTATGTCTATAGCTCTGTATCATGCTTGAAATATTCCGTCTCTATTTGCACTTTGAATAATGAGAGAGTAGCCTACTTTGATTATGGCTGAATTGTCTGCACTTAATACGATTAAGAAAGAACTGTGTCGTAATTTTTTGATATTTATACTGTAGATTGTTTCAAAATGCAGTGGTTGCCTCTAATTTAAATAGCTCAACCTATAATAGAGAAAATAAACAATTGTGTTTATAATAATAAATAATAAAGAAATAAATAAATGTGTTACAAATTATGTTTTTACAATTATTTTATGTTCACATTTTGTACATTTACTCTCATTTACCATACTCTGTCACAACTTTTTTATTTTTTTTTATTTTAGTAAGTTATTTAAATTAAGGCCAAATCTGTAATCTGCTTTTGTTAATAAACTATACTTAAAAATGTAATTTAATGAATCCTTTAATTTTTGTGGCTTTAGTCATTGTTGGGATACTATTTTAAAGCTGGCAACATCAACAGCTTATATCGAAATATATATCGTCATCGTTCAATATGGGAAAAAATGATCGAGATAACATTTTTGCCATATCGCCCAGCCCTACTTTATTCTGACAAAAAATG
>NW_027394924.1:0-12571 GCF_049309525.1 Garra rufa | reverse complement strand
TCACTTTGTCCCGCAGCACAAAGCACTGTAAAGGTCCTTGTACGCTGAGTTCGCAAAAATTAGTGGTCTTCTTAATATTATGTGGCTCCAGTAATGCTAGCAAAGCATCAAAGATTACTGACATCCTGAAATAAACTCTGAATCACCCGGGATAATCCCGCAGTTTATTAATAAGGAGGTGCGCCTTAAAAGTATTCCCTCACTCCTCTGTATCTGTTTCTCTTTTTAAGAAGAGAGTCAGTGGACAACATCGTTCTATTTCGTCGGACTCAGTGTGCAAGGTTTCTGTGCGTGACGAATTTTTAGGATTACGAATACGAAATAACGTATACGAACGTATACTGCTACACTGGCCGCGAACGGCACATCAAGTTGCGTTAAAGCACGTAGATCCAGTTATAATGAGTCATTCAGTAACTGAGCGCGAGCGCTACACGCATTCCTCGCGCTTATGCTGCAGACAAGTCGACAAATAGAAAGTGCGCTTTGATGCATCCAGTGTAGAAATGGCATTAGGATGTGGCAGACCATTTTCTTCTGCAAGTTTTAGCTCAAACATATTCGGTTTGAACTCGTCTTAACCAAACGCCCCCCAAAACCACCTCAGCGCCCCCCTTTCAAAATTATTGCTTTCAGCGCCCCCCGAGGCTCTCCCAACGCCCCCTGGGGGGCGGTACCGCCCCCGTTGAGAAACACTGCGCTAGATGAACAAATAACTTTGCAAGAGCTTACAGATCTCCAGGAGTGGACGGCATACCTGTGGAGTTCTATCAGGCTTTCTGGGATTTACTTGGACAAGATTTAAATGAACTGCTGATTGATTGCATCGAAAGAAAGACATTACCCACAAGTTGTTGCAGAGCAGTTCTATCTTTAATTCCTAAGAAAGGAGATTTGGGACTATTGAAAAACTGGAGACCAGTGTCGTTGCTATGTGTAGACTACAAAATATTCTCAAAGATTCTAGCAAATAGACTTAAAAAATATTTATATGTATTAGTTCATAGAGACCAGTCCTATTGTATACCAGATAGAACAATTATGGATAATTTATTTTTATTGCGTGATGTGATTGATTTTAGTCAAAGTAATAGTCTTAATTTGGGGATTGTTTCGCTTGACCAAGAGAAAGCTTTTGACCAAGTTGATCATGGTTTTCTTTTCAATGTGTTGAAAGAGTTTGGGTTTGGGGATAATTTTATATCTTATATAAAGTTGTTGTATTCTAATGCATTTGTTATGGTTAAAGCTGGAGGTGGATTGAGTGCACCTATCATGATGTCCAGGGGTATTAGACAAGGCTGTCCACTTTCTGGACAGTTGTATAGTCTAGTAATCGAACCATTTTTGTGCAGATTAAGGAAGGAACTAATCGGTATTTCACTTCCAGATTTAAAGAGTACCTTTGAAGTATCCCTGTCAGCATATGCTGATGATGTGACAGTGTTTATAAAAAGTCAAAATGATGTGAAAGTTTTAACGGAAATTATTGGAAAATATGAAAAAGCATCCTCAGCCAGAGTGAATTGGGGGAAAAGTGAGGGATTTATTATTGGCAAATGGGAAGAAGTAGGACCTCCAAAACTACCATGTGGTTTACTTTGGGGTAGAGAGGGGATAAAAACATTGGGTATTTTTTTAGGAAATGAAAATTTTCAGATGAGAAACTGGGAGGGATTGCTGGAGAAAGTGATTGCCCGATTGTCTAAATGGACCTGGCTATTACCACAATTGTCGTACAGAGGGCGAGTCTTGGTCATTAACAACTTGGCGGCCTCGACATTGTGGCATAAAATGACTGTTATGGAGCCTCCACTGGAGTTGGTTCGTAAAATACAAAGGACAATTGTGAACTTTTTTTGGAGTGGGGCACACTGGATCCATGCTGCAGCACTCTATTTACCTGTCCATGAAGGAGGTCAAGGGCTCGTGGATGTGAGAAGTCGGTTGATTTCTTACAGGATACAAGCAGCACAAAGACTTTTATATCATAAAGACTTGACTTGGGCCCATACGGCAAGATTAATTTTGAAGAACGCAGGTGGGCTTGGGTTGGATAAACATTTGTTTATAATGGACTTGGGGAAGGTGAGTCTGTCAGAGATTACTCCCTTCTATAAGTCAATGTTTCAGTCCTGGAAAACAGTTTTTAAAGTGGATCGAAGTAGTGATGACACAGGACATTGGATTCTGGAAGAACCATTATTTTTCAATCCAATGATCCAAACAAGGCTGTTGTCTTCAGTAAGCGTATCTGCAGTTTTGAAGCGCAATGGGATTGTAAAAATTAGACATCTCTTGGACGATGATGGGTGGAAGCCGGTTGGAATTCTTAAAGAAGTGACAGGATTGAAATCTGATCGTCTTGTCTCGAAACTGACAGAGGAGATCTGGAATGTATTACCAAGTGGGCATAGAGAGTACATTGAAAGACGTCGGTCAATGGACTTAAGAGGTATAGAAGAAGAATTTCCAAAAATCAGAGTGTCTTCAGCCATACTTGAGGAAACGGTGGATGTAAATATGGACTCAATTTTGTCTTTTGATACACCACAGCTGGACTGTTTTAAATCTATGTCAAAGAAAGCGATTTACTATTCTTCAGTAAAAGTCATACATCAAGTTTTTCTCAAGAGAATAAAAGCTTCAAAGTGGCCAAATTTGTTAGGACCAGACTTCCTCGTGAGGGACAGGTGGAGAGCCCTGTATAAGCCTCCTATAGAGAAGCGTACTGCGGATCTACAGTGGAGGCTTATCCACGGGGCGATAGCTACAGACAGACATGTGGCACACTTGAATCCAGCAGTGGGGGGGGGGGGGTAGATTTTGTGGAAACCAAGAAGACTTAGAGCATTTATTTTTAAAATGTGGAAGATTACAAGATCTTTTTAATCTTCTTAAAGATTTGTTTAAAGATTTTGATGAAGAATTTTCAGATCAAATATTTATTGGTGGTGTTAAGTATAGGTATTCTATGAGAAGGATGAAATGCTTATTAAATTATTTGTTGGGAACGGCAAAATTAGCAATCTGGAAAACAAGGAAAAATGAAGGAACACAACTTGGGTCTACTGATGTGGAAATGATGTTTAGAAAACTAGTGGGTGGAAGAATCAAGATTGAATTTGCGTACTACAAACTGGTGAAAAATGAAATGGTTTTTTGTGATATCTGGTGTTGTAAAGATGTCTTGTGTGAGGTTTTTGAGGGTCAGTTGGTTTTGAATATCTAATTAATGTTTTATGTGTTTTATTTTATTTTATAGTATTACTGTGAATGTGTGTGAGATATTAATGAAAATTTAATAAACGTTGTTTAATCCTCTCTCTCTCTCTCTCTCTCTCTCTCTCTCTCTCATACTCTCTCTCACGCGTCTTCTGTCTATTTGTGTTTTATGTATGTTTGTCTATGTGCGATCGTTTGTAAGTAGAATAGTTTAATAAACAACCATATATTCACATATAATGATTCTCTGTGCTGAATGCTTACATTACAAAGTCACTTAAACTGTTTCGATCTCATATTGCTACCTTAAGCCCTATTCTGTTCAATTGTTTTAACTCCGTTCTGATTAGTAAAATACGTTGCAGTGACGACGAGCCAACGTCAGAGTAATGGGTATCACTGAACAATTTGCTGGACAAAGAAACCAGTCGATATCATTATTACTGTTACTGATCAGAAACTGGAAATTGCGTATATTTAATGACGATTATTATACACAATTTCCTGTGAGCTAAACTACTTTCCCTGACTGAAATGTATGTTTTTAATAACTCATTTCATCCTATTCATTGGTCAAAAAGGACCTGGTGGAGATTTGCAGTGCACAGGTGATGAGAGAAACATAGTCTCATACTTGTACACACATATTGATCAATTTGAAATTCTTTGAGCTAACAAAATTCTCTACATAAGCCTTCATGAGTCCCTTGAGGTCCCACAAATTCTATGGTTTTCCAGCATTTTTGTGTATTTGAACCCTTTCCAACAATGACTGTATGATTTTGAGATCAATATTTTCACACTGAGGACAACTCATATGCAACTATCACAGAAGGTTCAAACGCTTGAGAAAGAAAATCCATGCATTATGAGCTAGGAAGTGAAAACATTTGAACAGAATGGAGATGTGTACATTTTTTCTTATTTTGCCTAAATGGCATATCTTTTCATATAGTACTGCCCTTCAGAGGCTATAAGTAGATGCATGTTTCCTAGAAGACAAAATAAGTTACCCAGATCTTCAAATTCAAAAAGTTTTCACCCCTCGCAATAATGCATGTTTCTTCTGAGGCATCAGTGAGCATTTGAACCTCCTGTAATAGTTGCAAATGATTGCCTCAGTTGTCCTTAGTGTGAAAAGATGGATCTCAAAATCGTACAGTCATTGTTGGAAACGGTTAAAATACACAAAAAATGCTGGAAAACCAAAGAATTTGTGGGACCTCAAGGATTTTTTTCAGAAGAACAGCGGGCAGTTTAACTGTTCAGGACAAACAAGGGACTCATGAACAACTATCACTAAACAAAAAAGCACAGCTGTGGATCAGGTAAGAGCACAGTATTAAGAATCAAGTATATGTAAACTTTTGAACGGGGTCATTTTCATAAATTCAACTTCAAATGTTCTCTTGTGGACTATATGTAAACATCTTTTATGTGAAATATCTTATTCAGGTTAGTAATAAATAAACAAAAACATGCATTTTGTATGATTCCTCTCATTTTGGTAAAATCATTACCATTTTGCAGATTCTGATGTAAACTTTTGACCTAATTGTACATACAGTGTATATATATATATATATATATATATATATATATATATATATACAAACACACACGCTATATAATTATTTAAATATCATTTTGTACAAACATGTTTTTATAAGAACTGCATATTGTATTTGTAACCCCTGTCTTTGTGTAGTAATTTGTACTGTATTTCTGGGCGCTGTGAAATATTCATGAGCACTGAATGGCCGCTAATGCCCTGGAGCTCACACCCCCGAAAACTTTGAAGCAAATTTTAAAATAGATGGTATCTTTATTAACAAACCACATATTTAAAGTCTAAACAAGTACATTCTCACATTAAAAACACTTCAACTACATTCTGTGACACGAAAACAATATTATTTATACAATTATAGTGGATTTGTGCGTCCACCATGATACTTGCAGTGAGAAATACCACAAACAGAGTGATACAAACAGTAAAATGGCTGGAGTACTAATAATACTAGAATATCACACTCCTCTCAGCCAATCAAATTCGAGGACTGGGAAAAAACAACTGCTTTATAAATATATACAGTGATCGATAAATTTCAACTTAACTTTTTAAGTTATATGAGATTCAACACAATTTGTCAGTTTAGTATAATTTAAGTTAAAATGACAGCTTAAAAATTAAAACTTCTTTTTGTGTCACTGTGTGTGTGCATTTTCCCAACCAAACACCATTAGGTGAATAAATGGTGATAATTCTTATTCCTAGGTGAATTCTGATAAATATAGTTAAGATTTAAACAACTGCAATGAGAAATTGAGGGTGACATTAGCATTGCTGGGATCTCCTCCTTGCAAATATCACCAAACCTTTGCCTTTACACGTCTTTTACCTTTCAACCTTTTTCTTCTATCCTCTGTTGCTGCCCTTATTCCTCTCTGCCCGACATGCACACAGACACACACATACATCCAAGCGTGCAACAATGCTATCAGCCATTCCAGGCACGCAGGCCTCAGCACAATGTAAATTATTCAGCTGGGCTTGCTGGAGGCTGCAAGCGAATCATAAATCGAGACAATCTGGGGCCATTTCGAGGGGTGACTATGGTTAAACGAAGCTAAACATCAATACAGAAAACCCTCACAACCCTAATGCCATCAAAAAGGATCAAATCAAACCATTCACACTAGCTCAAATCTCGCTATAAATGTTTGGCCATCAGTTCTCCGGACCAGTGGTGCACCTATCTTTTGTGGATTGCGGGGTCTTGGCAGGGCTTCAAAGGTTAAACAACACTTTATGGATGCAAACCAACACCGAGCCTTGCTAAACGACTTTAATTATGTATGGCTGCCGGGCCAGAGGAGCCAACAGACTACCTGAAGCAGTACCTCATTGCACTCATGCTCAATGTTTTGACATAAAATACCAGTAAAGCTCTTCATGTACTGTGTAAATGAATTAGGAATGAGGAAATAAAAGCCTCAAAGAGATGCTTGCTCGACAGTGAGTTACCAAAGGTGCAATGAGTATTTGGACAATTTTATTATTTTTTAAATCTGAATAGGAACCACAGGTCATATTTCAGACATCTGTATTTATACTAGGGCTGATTTAGGTACCAAAATAGAACTAGTACAAATGTGATATTGATTTTACAGTTCAATAAATAACAAGTTAATATGGTGTTATATTTTAGATGCAATATTGACTCGCTTTGCTCAGTTTGCCAACAAACAGAACTCTTGTGCATCTTTGAGCAGTTTTGTTTTCTGAATGAATCCATTTAGAACAAATCTGGTGAAAGATTCAATGAATAATGAATGAATTGGGTAAATGATTCAATGGCGCATTTATAAAGAGAACCGTTTACTTAATTCCTAAACAAATTAGTCATTTTTACTTATTAGGACATTTACTGCCATTTTCATATAAATTAAAAATGACTTGCTTACCCCCATGTTGTTTCAAACCTGTATGACTTTCATTATTTACCAGAACGGGGTCATCGGATACAAAACTCACTTTGTTGTTTGAACATTAATGTGTTTTGGCAGTTTGTGTACACAACCACCCTACAATGATAAAAATCCACCCAGTGGTATTTTTTTAATCTTTAAAAGTAATATCCCCTTTTTAAAATCAGGTCATTCTCCGCTTCTTGTCGGTGTGGGCCGCTCCCACGATAGCTGATTGACATGGGTGCCTTAATTAGAACCAAACTGAAATAGTCCAACTCCGATCATCATTGTGTCGACTCAGGTGCAGGGGAAGACGAGAATATCTCAGATTGAGGTGGTCTGTTGTTGGATGTAGTAATGAACATAGCATTTATTCCCGACATCTGACCCATTGAAGACACAGAGGTTTAACGTTACTTTCGTCTTTAAATGGAAAAGTGTTGATCCCGATCTGCATATGCGTCTAAGTTAGTGCGAATCATACGAGATGCAGATTCACCCACCGCGGAAGTGAGTATAACAGTGTTTTATGCATCTTTGCAAATGGCCTTTCCTAATAATGTGCTTGTTAGCAAGTTTTGCCGCTAAACGTGGCTAAAGTAAACATTTTGGCTCATCATCCCACTGCAGGGTAGGGCCAGCAGAGCTCATTAGCATTTAAAGGAACATGCAACAGAATAGCAAGCTCTAAAAAGTGCTGATTTAGACAAGGTAAAAAGAGTGTTTTTTAAACTACCATTTAGAAAATTTTAACCAAAGTATGTTATAGACTTCTTATTAAGACCCTAAAGAATCATATAAACTTGTCAAAAATGGTCATCTGATGACCCCTTTAAAGAAAACGGTAATAGACATTTCTCAAATTATCTTCTTTTGTGTTTTTTCTTTTGTCTCTGTATATATTTCTTTCTAAAGCTGCTTTTTTGTAATATCTATTTGATTATTTTCTCATTTAACACAATAATTACTTTTTACTGGTTGTCCACCAGAGGGTACTCCATCCCAGACTTCTGCTACTCCATCAAGAACTTAATTTCCCATAATACTTTGCCTGGACTCATCAGCACTCATTGCTTGTACCTGTGTCTCATTAACCCTATCTGCTCATCCTATATTGGATATATCCTATTCACTGGCTGTTGCACTACACCCTGGACTACACTTCCCATGTTCCACTGCACAGACTGCACTTCACCTGTAACCAATCACCAACCGTATAAATATGAGGCCATTACAATCATTCAGGGCCGAGTATTCTGTTACAGGGCAACAGAGACATGAAGTGAAGTGGGCGGATCCATCTGCATAGCTTTTATTAACAAACATAGACATGGTCATACACAGGCTTGGGTCGAACATAGGAAAACAGGTATACAAAGGGCAAGACACAAGAGTAATCCAAGACAGACAAGGGTTAATCGGAAGCGAACGTAATCCAGGGGGCTAGGCAAAAGGGTAATCCAATAGGCAGGCTAGAGTTCAAAGTCCGAGACGGCAAGACAAAAGGGTAATCTAGACAGGCAAGAGATCCAAGGCAGGCAGCGAAATAGACAAGACAATATTAACCAGGCAGGGAATCAAGGCACGAATGGCTAGACTAGATAACAAGACTTGACTTAGAAACTAGGAAATGGCCCTGTAATGTGTTAACACTTGGAGAATGATAAACACAGACAATACTCAGCCATGAATGATTGTAATGGCCTCATATTTATACAGTTGGTGATTGGTTACAGGTGAAAGTGCAGTCTGTGCAATTGAACATGTGAAGTGTAGTCCAGGGTGTAGTGCAACAGTCAGTGTAATGTGAATGTCAATAGAATGGCAAGGGGACCTCTGGTGACAAGCGGACTGAAGAACACAGGCCAGATTCGTGACATATATAAGCCTGGTTCAGTTTTTCATTCATGGTGAGTATATTCTGTAACGTGAGGAGACGTGACAACAGTTGGGGATCCGCATGCAGGCTTTATTCAAGAAAAAGTAATCCACAAAACAGGCAAACAGGCAGGCAGCTACAGTATCAATCAAAATCAAGGAAACGACCCAGGGTCAAAACATAAACAAGGCAAGGCAAGGAACGTGATAAGACTAGGCAAGGAAAACAAGAAAACACTTGGTAAAGTCTGCAATGGCAAAACAATACTTCGTAATGTGAATGTGTTTGAGTGCAACCTTATAGTCCTCCTGACTGGAAACAGCTGTTTGTAATAGTTCCTGTGCATGGGCTTGTGGGAAATGGTGATGGAGATTTCGTAACAGTTTGGGTTTCATTTCCCAGCCAGATTTGATGTGTGATTAATTTGTAATGAATTGGATTAATTAATCGCCACATCCTGTAAATAATGAAACATTTTAATTGCTTGACAGCTGTAGTACATAAAATGCTGACATTTTTATGATAATAGACTCCTTTTGTTTTAAACAAAGCAGGAATCAGTTTATAAATTTTTAATCAGACATACTATAGAATGAAAGATTTGTAGAGTGAGACTTTATTACTTAACTACAAAATAAAGCTTAAGCAGCATTAGTATTCTGAGCGGCAGTCTCTGTGTGGTCAGTGTGTCATTATTTCCCTTTATTTAAATATTAAACATTACATTTGCCCATATCAAACCCTTTGAAGACTCTAAATTATTCACTTACCACGAACCTTTGAGTACTTAGCATATATTATTTAACATAAAATATAGACTGTGAACATTCAGCGTTACGTGTGCTAGAACATATTACACTGACGGCTGTACCTGTTCTGACGGAACTCCAAATCTGACAGAGAGGGAATTGTTCGCTTGTTTGTCCAGCTGGTGTTAAACTCATAGTCGTGCAAGTGTTTTTTTTTTATTTTTGGGTTGAGTGTGTGCGTGTGTGTGTTCGTGTGGGAATGTTCTCTGCAGGACGGCCGCCATGTTTAGTGAGGCAGTTTGCTGTCTAATTACGCACTACAGGAGTGACCTTCCATAGACCTCCTCCTCACCAGCCTCAGGTACGAGCAAAACAGGCAATATATCCTCTAAACAACTACAGTCACACTACAGTGAACTTTGATAATGGCAGCTTTGCTTTACCATTAATATTTGAAAGTCAAGATGGTCTCAGGAGACGCCTTGATGTCCCCTACCATGGTTTACTGTTTTTAATGAATTCGAGAGCTTTACCCCTGATTCGATCCCTGCTAAAAGACACCAGCATGAAATTCAATGAAGGTCTGTGTTTGTGGACCTGTATTGCTATGCTTTTGACAACCAGCATAGCTTTCTGATGACAGTGGTACAAAAATGGACTCTGTGAATGCTGATTGCCTAATAAAATCTCATTGCTAGGTTTCCGGTAGGCCTGTTATTTTCCCATAACAAAATTTGATAGCAAACTCTGTCAATCACACATAATTATATTCATAATTATATTCATGACATTTTAGTATGTTACAGTACCTTGCGAAAGTATTCATACCCTTCATTTTTTTTCATGTTTTGTTATGTTGCTGCCTTACAGTATGTTCAACTGCTTTAATCAGTCTACACTCCATACACTATAATGGCAGGTTTTTAACATCTTTGAAAATGTATTAAAAACAAAAAAAACTTAAATGATTCCATTGCAGTATTCACACCCCTATCCGGGACAGTTAAAATTTAGCTCAGGAGCATTCATAAAGCAAAAAATGCTTCTCTTACTTAGATTTGTTGTCTTGTTTCCAGCCAAAATATCCAAAAATTCTTGAATCAAGAAGGATTTTCTGGACGAATAAAAATTATTTTCTTGTTTTCAGAAAAAACAAGTCAAAATTAAATGTGTTTTTGCTTGTAACAAGCAAAATAATCTGCCAATGGGGTAAGACAAATAATCTTGTTTTCTGTTTGAAATAATATATTTGTCGGAAATGTACTTATTTCATTCCTTTTTTTTTTTTTTTGATGTGGGGAAAATAGTATTTTAAAGCAGTCTAACATAAAGCAGCAACAACAAAACGTAAAAAAAATGAAGGGGTATAAATACTTTTGCAAGGCAATGTATATTAAAACATGACATTTAAGTTCCAATTTAGTTCCATTTAATTCACTAAACATTTAAATAAATAGCAAAATAAATAAAATGTGGTTTGAAGGTGACGTATGTGTAAGAGTTGATTCATAAATTTATATACTACTGTAGTATAGACAATGGGCGTTTTTTGCCTGCAAAATATCTCTAATGTGACTGGAAGGCTGTATCCAATATCAACCCCTATACCCTTATTCATTCTTCCTTATTTCTCTACTAATATAGTCCACGGAATGAGTGAATTCTGACACTGAGTGTGCTGGAAGTTCTGCGTACACCAACATCTGGTGAAATGAGGGAATTCATTTGGTACGACACTTACAGTTCCCTAGCGGCTAGCTAAGTTGTACACTCATTGAGGTGCACTGTGGGATTTAATAAGTGCACTCGAACCTGTCTACTATAATTTCAGACACCACTACAAATGGCTGTCCCTCAAGTATAGTGCAGTATATAGACTGTTTGTAAGCAGACGTCAGTTACAGTATGTCACTTGTAGCTGCTCACGCTGCTCATGCATTGGTGGTGGCAGAAAAACAGAGGTAACAGCTGGAGGGAAATGGGTAAAATCCATGGAATAGGAGAAAAAATGCCTTGTGCATTTAAATTTCAGATTTTTATAGAATACCATTTTGCTGTATGAAGCTAAACGCAGATGTTTATGGTTGCAAGCCACAGGCTAAACTGATGAAACATGAATTAAGTCAATTTAACTGTAATATTTCTCCACTCTGCTCTTTCTGCTGAGAGGAAAAGAAATCTATTTATCAGATTTATTCTACTTGTGTTCTTATTCTAAACAATCCTCTCAAATATTTGCTTCCCTACTTCCTGTGTTACACCAGCTGTGTAATATTTCCATAAGTAAAGTTCGTTTCCATTTTGATGTTTCTGACAATAGGGAGCTAGATAACGTCTTAAACTGCATTTGTATGATGGGTAAATATCATATCCGCAAAGCAAGGAACATTAAATTTAAACCCAGCTGTAAAATATTTGCTTCTGATCTACATCTATATAAATGGGAAATTACATTTTTCACTCTTAAATTCTGTGGCTTCCATGAGGACTGCTACTGCAGAACTGTCATTTTCTTCCACCAGGTTACCACAAAAATATCATTGCTGTTTGCAAACATCCAAATGGTCTATAAGAAGCTGATTTAAAACACAGGCTAGATTAGAAAGTAATCATGCAAAGACTCATCTTAACATGGATTCTTATTCAAATCCCTCAAATGTCAATAGAGGGTTTGCACTTACGTCACGATTTGGTCAGTTAGCCAAATGGCCATATTGGAGATACTCAGATGTAAACACCAGCATGGATTGCACTGTTCATGTACCACTGAATACATTAAGGACTTAGTAAGCAAAAAAGGGCGCAATATTTTGACAAACTTAATAGGTGGTAAAGATATGTACGAACAGTATTAATTAAGATATTAGCCTAATATTTCATCTTACTGACTGGAAATGAAACGAACAAACATGAATGTCATCAAGATTCTTGCCCTGGAAATCCTGGTTCAGTTTGGCCAACCACAAACGCCTTTTGTTCCTCAGACAGTCTTTTGCACTCTTTTCCTTGATTTGTTATAACATGACAATAATTGACCATTTTCAGCAACAGTAATCAGCAAAATATGGAAGTTTTGTTTGGTTCAATGGCATTATTAACATTCAGTGCCGCCAATATGGCCGATTGATGATTCGTTGTTAATGTTTGTCTGGCTTTCAATGCGAACATTCCCCTATCTAGCAACTGTTAAGAGACTAAAATGAAACGCCTTCAAATCAGTGTTTACAAGCCAACCACACACAAT
>NW_027394923.1:0-12572 GCF_049309525.1 Garra rufa | reverse complement strand
GAATGAATATTTTTACATGACAGGATTAAAATCTTAACATTTGTCAAATATCCCTTATTCAACATTAAATAGAAGAAAATATATATTTAAAGTAAAAGAAAAATGAGAAAAACTGAAAAAAGTAGAAAAAAAAATGAATCCCTCCTTTTTTTAAATGTTCCACCTCGTCACATTCCCAATGTCCCCTGAATCCCTCAAAATACTAATTCAACCTGAGGTGGCACAATGCAATTTATTAGCATTTAAAGACATCCTTTGTCTGGCAGAATATTAAAAATCATTACAACCATGAACTACTTTTTAAAAATCATCTTTCCAACATGAAAAAGGTGCCTGTTTCATAGAATGACTCAGAACTACACACAGAGAACAAGAAAGAAAAAAAACATCCTCCAAAAAACTGTATCACACGCCGACAGAACAAGAACAAAAGCCAGGAACTGTTTCAGTAGTGCTGCACCTCTAGTCTTCCTTTGCCATCAAACAGATTCTGCAAGGGACCTTATAAAATATTCTCTTTCCCCCAAGACGAGTTCATACATGGAACAATACCCCTCTTTCTTCTCTAAATCTACTTCACAGACAGTAGATGAGTAAAAAAACCCTGCTACGGCTATTTGAACAGAGAGGGTGGTGTCAAGAGTCCAGAATGTCTCTCTCTCTTTCTTTCTCTCTCTGAGTCTGGTGCAGAGAGACAGACGTCTGTCTTGGCTCTTTCCTCTCTAAATCGATCAGCCAGTAATGACTATGAAGACTGCTCAGCTGTCTCCAGCGCCTTTATTGCTGGGGGAACGTAAACCAGCACATACGCTCCTGAAAAACACACACCTCAGTCTTATTTACCACAGTCTGCACTTTACTCACTTTCATCTCTTTCCAAACTTTAATATTTTCAAAATGAGTTGTATGGAACAGTTTACGATACTTTATGGTGATTTCTGTCATTTTTTGAGTTTGATAGAGACAGACACTGGTTGCAAAAAAAGGCCTGCGTCCTACTATCATCTTCTGTGGTCTAAGGAAGACAGAAAGTCAAACATGTTTGGAACCACAGCAGGATCGAAGTATTTGAGTAAACAAAGGTTTTCATTCATATTTGTGTGGCATTAGTCATTTAATGCCTGTATTAATAACCATTTCAGAATAAAATTCGAGGACCCTTAATGCATTGCTAAATCCGAACTGGAGTTCTTCCAAGAAACAGCTTTAAGTTATTCAATATCCCAGCGGCACCTGACGCACTTTCCCTTCCAAGTTCAAACACACAATTACAGTGAGAAAATCGCGTTTGTGTAAATATATCAAAGGGGTCTGTTTCAAAGAGAACGCTTCTCACCTCTCTGCGACAGGCGTGAAAGCCGTCCCAGCAGGATTGGAGCGGGAGGCTGGAATCACCCACCTACTTCAATGAGAATTATTCTACCCTGCCATTACAGAGAGCTTATCGGCCAGCTAAATCACTACCTCTGCATGCTGGCAACTGCTATTTTCTCACAAAAGACCAACTTAGAGCTCATATGACAGGTTACAGCCAGACGCCGCCTGCCAATTTTCAACTGTTGTTCCCCGCCTAGCATGCCTCCCACACGTAACAAAGACTAGAGCTCTCCTGCCTACAATTCAACCAGTAAACTCACTGAAAAACAACCTAATCAACACGGCACCTTCCGGCTGCGTACAATATCCCTCTCACCTAGCTGAATACAGCTACACGCAAACCTCATCGCCTCCACCACTACCCACGGGGCTGTGTTGTCATATTAATGCATAACAGCTACTGTAATGCGATCTCCCTCATCAATAAGGATGCACTGACGCACTGATTTTTGGTCCAATATTGAGCTCATTTACTCTTAAAATGCTCCAATAACAAAAATGATATAATTGAGTGTACATATTTTGCATACACACAAAGCACCAGCAGCAGAACAAAATGTCTCAAGATTGGAGGAATTTCAAGACAAACAACGTTAATTAATTTGCAATAGTCGTGTCTGCGTAGAGCTCCTGTTGTGCAAGTAAACAACTGCGCAAGCGCAGAGAAGCTTGAGGAGCTACTTGACTTAAAGTAGTCATAATCAGGCATGTTTTATTATTTATTATTGACTCATAATTGCCTTAACAGGTCATCAGATTTTCGAATCTTCTGCCTGCTATGTCAATGGGTAACACATTAGCATAATCCCGACTGGCTGCGAAATACCAACATTCTGACCTACCCACAAACACTTCCGCTAGTTAGTGTGTTTACATCATGTCGACAAGACACTGTGTTCTGCGCTGTGAAAGCAAGTTTTTGTTTTCATTGCTGAAAGATGATGGATGTAACAAATCAGTGGTTAAAATGATTTTTTTTCCCATGATACCACAGCAATACAATTCGAACCTATTGTTGTGTGCCCGTCATTTTACCAAGAACTGCTTTTCTAATCTTGGCTTTAATTTTCTTTAGCTTCTAATCTTCCTTATTTGGACCAACAAGTGTGTCCGAACCACAACCTGTAAGTACGACTGATGTTATGTTTATATTTTCAAGTGATTGCTCAAAATATCTATTTATTGTGCTAATATGTGATGTATACTTAGTGCAGCTTTAGGTTTTTAGGTAAGCCACAAGCCAGGTTTTCACAACAAAACCCACTACCCAGTTGCTACTCAAAACTAGTCCAATCACGTTTCAAGGGGGGTCCCCGCTTAAAAAAAAAAAAAAAAAAAAACACACATTCTGGGGTGTAAAATACACACTTTTTGTTGGGGGTAGTGTTGCTTTCGTCAAAATTATGACTAAATATCGTCGTCAACGAACTTTTATCACGTGACGAATACGAGACGAGACTAAACGAAAATGCTGGTCATGTGACGATGACTATAATAAAATGTATAATGCAATATCGTTGACGAATAAAAACGAGACTAAATGTGGTTTACAAAATAAAAACTATGCTAAAATGTCTCTTCATTTTCGGCGACGAAAACGAGACGAAACGAAATGTTATAACGTTAGATTGATGTGCGCATGCCCAGTAGCCAGAGCTGTATCCCTTCTAGACTAAACCTCAGAAGACGTCACTTTCTCAAGCCCCACTCGCGGCATTATCTAGCTAGAAGACGACTACAGAGTACAGACAAAGTTAAGTCTGACACAGAGAAAGGGACCGATGGCCGGTCAGCTGTGGTTCGTCTTTGGGAGAAAAAGAAGAAACGACACATACATTTTTTCCTACTTTTTAGTAATGATGGGAAAATGAAGCTTTTCGAAGCACCAAAGCGTTCCCCTCAACTGTATCATAGAAAGCTTTATTACTCGAAGCTTTTCAACACGTTGTACACTAATGACATCTTGTGGTCAAAGGTGGAAAACGTTTCTTTTGCGTCCCAGATGTCAAAGCGATTTTTGGACAGTTTCATAAAATGAATCAATTTGTGCTACGAAAACCATAAGAAATATTTTACTTACACAAATTAATTAATCTGTAAATAATAGGGATGTAACGGTATCAAAATTTCACGGTACGGTAATACCTCGATATGAATGTCACGGTACGGTATTTATTGAATCATTTACAGGAAAAACAAAACTAATGAAGAGACTCGAAAAAAGTGCCAGAAGTGCTTATTAAACAGTTTACATGAACACTGAACATATCAATGGCACACAATTAGCCATCTATCACTTTGAAACAGGAACTTCAATTTTAATAACAACAAATTATTAAACCATGTAAAAAAAAATTAAAGTTTCAATTTAGTATTCTTGAAAACTATGAAAAAATAAAAATAGCAGCCTATATTGCAGTTGGCCCATGTGCTGAATGAGTATTTGAGAACAATCACCTCATTCACTCACTTATTCAGACAGAGACAGGTTTTTTTTTAAAGTAAAATACCAGATATTAACATTATCTGGTAAAAGCTGAATTCTCTGGGCATTTACAATGTCCCCTGCAACAGAAAAAACCCTCTCACTTGGGACCAGAGTATGTGAGCGGAGTGGAGCGGCAACAATTTCCCCTCCGTGCTCTGTGCTTTTAATAATCGCCCCGCTCCAGCTTCCAAGCTAACAACATCAGCATTAAAATAGTATAATTGCTGCTTTATGCAGTACAAAGTTTGTAATGAAAATAAAAATACATTTTTCGTCAGTTATGTTTACTTATGGATCGCTGCATTTCTTACAGATTTCTGCTCATTCGAAATCGGATACCATTACATTTGTTTAACAGAGTGATTGCATGTGAATAAGTGCTGTCCCTGTTTAAATGATGCTTTCACCTGAAAATATTAAGTATCTAGGAAGAACAAACTTGTGAACTATAATTTACCACTCATATGATGTCCATTGCCGTTATCGTAGCCTTCACATTATTTCTGATTTGAGTGATCCATCTCTATCAAGCGAAATATGTTTAGCATGTGAATTCCTGCTTAATATGCAGTTATATTACGGACCGTTGGCATGAGTTGTTCTCATGATGGAGCTGTCTTGGAGCGAGTTAAAACCACGACGCTCCGACTTTTCAAACATCCGCTCCTCCCTCCATTCAGAATCACACCGCTTCACTCCAGTCCGCTCACATACTCTGTAGCGACAACAGACCGCAAAGGATGATGGCCACGCCTGGGCTGATGGGAATTGTAGTTCCCGCTACCTCCCGTTCGCTCCATTCGCCTGAGCAAACTTTTCTCAGAAGACCTATTGTTTTATCGAGCCATGCGACCACGGTAGTATCGAAAAAATTTGCTATTGCGGTACGACGGTATTTACAATACCGTTACATCCCTAGTAAATAAACTTTTAAAAGTACAAGCATGATTTGTGTAGCCATAGATGATCAAAGTACATTAGGAATATTGTTAAATTGACTAATATTATTATTAATTAGAAGTGCTTTTGAAGCGGGAATCACTACAAAATGAACATGCACAAAACTACACATGTACATATTTATTTGTATTATGATTTATTCTTAATAAAGAAGTGATTGACACTTGAAACCTGCGCAAGGGGTTTGTGTTGTTTGAATCAGAATAAGAAGCAGTCACGTTTGTTAAACTTGAATATATAATTTTTTTTGGCATTGTCATGTGATGCTATTTTATTTATTTTATTTCAATCTATGTGTGTACTTCTAACATGTTTGGTAGGTAAAATGAATGTTGTCATTTCAAATTAGAGCATCTTCCATGTCTGGAATGGATGTATTCTTGAGCTTATAAGGTAACAATAATATAATAATCTTGTTTGAAATGGGTTTGGCTAAAAGAAAACTTTGGTTTCGTCTATACTACTAGGTACATACTATATTGACTGGGTTAAATAAAATTGCATTACTAAAAATAGACTAAAATACAATTTTCATTGACTAAAAATTGACTAAATGTCATCAGTTTTCATTGACTAAAACTAGACGAAAATAGTCATGGGTAATTCTGACTAAAATGTCATCAGTTTTCGTCGACTAAAACTAGACGAAAATAGTCATGGGTAATTCTGACTAAAATGTCATCAGTTTTCGTCGACTAAAACTAGACGAAAATAGTCATGGGTAATTCTGACTAAAATAAGACTAAAATGCACAGACTTTTAGTTGACTAAAACTTGACTAGACTAAAAAGAGTATGAACGTGACTAAAACTAATAAAAACTAAAATGACAGCTTCACACAAAGACTAGACTAAAACTAAAACTAAAATCGGCCGCCAAAAACAACACTAGTTGGGGGTTCCCCAAGTAAATTCACATTCCAGGGGCTAAATATGACATTATTGGGGTTGCTTCAGCCCACGACATTAAACAACAATTGCAGACTTGGCAACACAGATGGTATCGCTCGTTACTTGCTCAAGTACTCCTCTCTGTGCCAATCACAACAGGCTTGGCCAGCTGACCAATCAGCAGAGTAGGCTTATGGAAGGGAGGGGTTTACAGACATTATGCTCAAAGCTGTCATCGACAAATGACTCTATGTATAAATGTATATTCTGAGATAATTATGTTTTCTGACCATAGATGCATTTAAAGCTGTTGTAGGGGACTCCCAACACACATTTTTAATATGTTACTACTGTTTTTGTCAATCTATCACTGTACCCTACAGCATTAACAAATAGCAGCAATGAGAACCCCCCCTCCCAAAAAAAAAAAAGATTCTCTGACAAACGATATCATGAATCCTTACTCACCAGTAAATCAGCATTAATCACATTTCTCTTTCATTCCCTGTATTAAAACGCCTTTCTCAGTCTCTTGTTTTCCTTTCATCTGTCTCCCTTCCCTCATTTAGTCGTGCTTGCATTGCCAGACACCTGCTCCAGAAAGGGTTGTGTTGAGTGTTAAGTTGGCAGTAGGCTACTGTAGCTCTGTGGCAGTGGGCATTTCGGTGGCATGGCTGTGTGTTGGGTCTATGTCAGTGGGCATTATGGTGGCAGGGCTGGCTCACAGCAGTGTGCACCAGGCAGTGATCCCAGCAGGAAGAGACGAGTACCGCCATAGAGCACAGCTCTCACAAAGCCACGCCAGACGATAAAACTAAGGTTTGCTTACACCAGCCAGACTCTAATACAGTTTGAGACTTTTTATCACAACATAGCGGCTTCAAAAACAGTTGTTAAACACAATGTAAGGGTGAGAACAAAGACATTAACAGTGTTTACAAATCAATGGTACAGTGTCACATTGTGTCATTGTAAAACGCTTAATGTTAATATAAATACATACTTTTTTTGAAGAAAAGGTGGGCGGTGTTTCCAGTGTTACTGTTAACAAAAACTAAATATTAGTCAAACATAACCAGGGAAAATTGACTCCAAAACTAAACTAAAACAAAAATGACCACAAAACCAGTTCAAATGTTTTTTTGAAACTGAGATTTATACATAATCTGAAAGCTGAATAAAAAGTTTCCATTGATGTATGGTTTGTTAGAATAGGACCAAGATACAACTATTTGAAAATCTGTAATCTGAGTGTGCGAAAAAATCGAAATACTGAGAAAATCACCTTTAAAGTTGTCTAAATTAAGTACTTAGCAATGCATATTGCTAATCAAACATTACGTTTTGATATATTTAAGGTAGGATATTTACAAAATAACTTCATGGAACATGATCTTTACTTAATATCCTAATGATTTTTGGCTATTGCTACAAATATAGCCAGTTTTGTGACTGGTTTTGTGGTCCAGGGTCACAAATTTTTATTTTTTTTAATATATGGTATATTCTAAAACTTGACACCCACTTGTATTACACATGAAAATGCTTCAAGACAGCAGTAATTATAGACTGTACTCAAAAATTCAATTAAGTTAAAACATTTTTGGATGATATCACTTTGGCACTAAAATACTAAAACAAAAATAAAAAAAATAAGTAAAATTAAAACTAGCAAGATAAAGTAAAAGCTGAAAAACTGAACTGTAAACTAAAAATCACATTAAAAAAATTGAAACTATAATAACACCATACATCCTAAATATGACCAATAATAATCAAGACAATTTTGTCACACTTTGAACAAGACGGTACTCCAAATCAGCAGACAGCAACATTTGCTAACACTGTAAGATCCATGCTCTCCATACAAGCTCTGCCATGTTCTGCCATTTCTAAAGGTGCCAGACTGCATCAGAAACCATCTTACTGAGGGGACAACAGCCTGTGGCTCTACAGACTTCTGGCAAAACAGAGCAGAGAGACAGACACTACACAATCCAACCCAAACCAACCCCCCTCCCTGTCTGCTCTTTGTCTAGAGAAGAGGATCTCCAAGCAGGTTTATTGGGCATTGAATAACTGACCAGGGTAAATCCCCAAATGATCCAGTATGTAGGAAACCCAGGTCACCCCCGGTTACCCAAATCGCCTCTGAAGCTGCCCCAAGAATGTTTGCCTGTCGCTCCTCCTCAGGTTGGTGGCTTCATCTCTGCCAGCACCCCTTCACAGCCAAACTCTTCAGTTTTACTGGCTTCAACGCCTCATTATGAGCTTTTTGATTATGATGTTGGTAATAAAAGTAGATGCCAGTAATTGGAGGTTAGGAAATAAGAATACAGTCAACATTTCTCTCGTTTTGTCCACCATCTTGGATTTCTTTCATTGAGGTTGTCACAACGCATTAATGGATTACCTGCTTGATAAGGAATGCATTTTTGCCTTAATTTGGGAAAGATCTTAGAAGGCAAAACATGATGATTTAAACCCATGATGCTTCAAAATGCTAAACTCTTAAAAATAAAGGTTCTTTATTGGCATCAATTGTTCCATGAAGAACCCTGAACATTCATGGAAGCTTTCAAAAGCAGAAAAGGTTCTTTAGAATTTTAAAAATGTTCTTCAAAGTGGTTCTTTTAAGAACTGTTCACTGAAAGGTTCTTTGGGGAAACAAAGATTTTTCTTCTATGGCATCACTTACAAAAACATCCTTTTGGAAGAGTGTAGGGAGGCAATTTACTGGGTTAATGCTTGGCAAAGGTAAATACCTGATTTTCTGCCAAAGGCCAGGCCTCACTAAAAGAATTACACAATCTATGTCCCATCCACTTCTTATTCACAGAATACGTTGGAATTTCGACTAGTCGGAAGATTTTAAACCTCATGAGAACGTCTAGAACATAAAATGTGGCTGGAGTTCATAACATAAGCCATATTTCTAAATGTCCTCAGAGACCTTTTCTCTCACCCTCAGTCTCGATCTGTGAGTCTATGAGAGTCTCAGACCGATGCCACAGAGAGTGAATTGGCAGACATGTCGACTGACCTTCCTGGACCACTTAGTGAAAATACGCAACCCTGCTTGTCCACATGGCCATACTGTGTCTGCCCTTCATCCTCACCTCACTAAATTCATCACAGCACCTTACCTGACCTATAAAACCAACCAAAGAGAAATCAAACAGCAGATGCTGACCATGGGTAATAGAGATCACTGTAGAAACTGTTAAAAGCTGTTTTTATTGAAAACTATAAATGGCAAACTAGCATTTTAGGCAATGCTTTAAAGTCAAGCAATGAAAAAAAGACAACAGAAAATTATAATAAATTCAGTTCAAGTGGCAGACAATCTGTTTAAATAAAATACTGGGTCTCAGCCTAATTTTTACGAATTCTTCCTTAAATTTATCCATCCTAAATACTTCAATCTGTTAATGCAGGTCTTTTCCAGTGAGTGTAAGCAGCTTAAAGGAGAACTTCCCAACAGCCTTCAAAGAGAGATTTGTGTAATACCGCAACACACAAGCCAGAAAAATGCATGTTTGTGAGGGGAATACAAGAAAAGACAAGAAAAATGCAAGCCAATGACGGTGTATACAAGGAAACTGCATGCCAGAGTCAAAACTCTCACAGCTAAAAGATGTTTTAGATATTTTCTTGATGTGTAACCTTTTTTAAATTATTATTTAGTAATATCCATACTTAACGGATTAGTTCACTTACAGAATACTAATTTCCTGGTAATTTACTCACCCCCATATCATCTAAGATGTTCATGTCTTTTTTCTTCAGTCAAAAAAAAAAAGTTTTTTGAGGAAAACATTCCAGGATTTTTCTCCATATAGTGGACTTCAGTGGGAGCCAACATGTTTAAGGTCCAGATTGCAGTTTGGGTCTGTGATAAGGGTCTTACCTAGCAAAACGATTGGCCATTCTCAAAAATAAATAAATAATAATAATTACAATTTATATACTTTTTAACCACAAATTCTCGTCTTACACAAGCTCAACCTCATCCATTACTTAATCACGTAACGTAGGCGTAGTACCGACCCAGTGTTTACAAAGTGAACATGCAAAGAAAGTCAAACGCCCTTTACAAAAAAGGTAAAACAATGTTGGACGAATTTAAAGTTGGAGGAGAAAATGACCCTACCTTTCTGAACCGAAGTACACAGACGGAGAACTAACCGCGCATTACTTTTCCAACGTGAATGTGTTGAGTCACGGACGGGCATCGCAGAGCTAGTGCAAGATGAGCATTTGTGGTTAAAAAGTATTTTCTTTTTTTTCAGAAAACCACAATTCGTTTCACTAGATAAAACCATTATTTCTCAGTTGGGATCATGTGGAGCCTTTTGAAGCTGCTTCGAAACTTCAACCCGTTGGCCACCCTTGAAGTCCACTGTATGGAGAAAAATCCTGGAAAATTTTCCTAAAAAACCTTAATTACTTTTCAACTGAAGAAAGAAACCATGAACATCTTGGATGACAGGCATGAGTAAATTATCAGGAAATTTTTATTCTGGAAGTGAACTAATCATTTAACTAATTTGTAGAATATAGCATAAAAGAACCACAATCGTTCACAAACATCCCTTTGGCTAATTTATTTATGCTTCCAGCCTGCACTGGTGATGAAAATGTGGAACGATGAAGTCTATGAAAACAATCTTCCCTCTGTTCTGAGTGACCGGCAGTATGGCAGGCATGTCCACAAGTAGCGCACTACTATTAACTAATGACGCAGGGCAGGTCCTCAGTACAGGAGTCTCACATATTAATTAAGGCCATTGCTGAACCTGAGTGCAGTCTACACACACTCATACAAGTCTGAGTTATTAACCCCTAACTGAGGCTAACAGGCCACAAAGTGACCTCCGTTCACACCAGGTGACGTAACTGCTCAGGACTCTCTCCAGCACAACACACACACACACACACACACACACACACACACACACACACACACACACACACACACACACACACACACACAGTTAGATACTGGCAGATTAAAAACACTTCACACAGATTTACACAAACACAACCACAGAGTAGCTGCTTGAACAGATGAAACTGATATTTCTCATTTGAATACATAAATAAACGATTACGCCGTTGTCTGTTTCTGTCAGTGACAGATGTAATGCGCCTCCTACAGCGCAGTAACATCCGCACAATGCGCGCTCGCTGACTTTCTGCTGTCTGTTTGAGAGAATCGAAACAGCTTGATGCTCTTTTGAATTGGAAAGGATTTCGAAGCACACGGCACAGTGCATTGTCGCTACAGATTCGGCTAAAATGGGAATGAATGACTGCGGTGAAACGGAGAAGAGCTGACACACAACACAGGGCAGCCCTAGAAGTGAGTGACATACGGATGAAGGCTTTGTTTTGAACATAAAATACCACAAAATGGGACGTCATTCCTGTTCAATGAGCTGCACAGTCCGGAAAAAAGCTGAAAACCTGGGCTGAAACCTACGGAGTGCCTTCGCAAAAGATGACGGGAGAAAATCCCGGGATAATCTGAGATGACAGTGCAGCCCATGCGTCTGTGAAACAGGTATGGATGCTCAGTCAGAAGCCAATGACCCCCCGCATACACACCCCGCAACAAAGGAAGCACATCAAAAGCGTCTGCGTCATCGTGATTCATCTCCTGTGACTGCGTACGAATGAATAAAAAAAAACACAGAATGAATGCCCAGGGTGACGATGAAGAGAGAGAGGAAGAGCTCTCCACTAGATGTGTTTCACAAGCCAAACAATGCTAGAACACAGAAGAGTACCTGTGTCACTCTGACATCTCCTGCAGGTGGTGGTTTCTGTAGGGTTCAAATTCAACATTTTACTCAAGGGGGCAAAGAAATATTAAGACAAGATAGTAGCAGTAAGCAGAGTTGACGTCATCAATGGGTGAACTGATGTCCTGGTTGAATTGATGGGACTTAACAGGGTTCGTAACCCTGGTTCTGGTCCGGCCTGCTGTGCGAAACACTGACTTCTCATCTCAGAGGAAGAAATGATCTAGAAATCAATGCATTTGCTGAAATATTCCAAGTGCTTGCACATTTGTCAGAAATTTCAAGCTAAGCGACTCAAAATGTAATCTTAGAATTTTGGTCTAACACAATATTAGTATTTCAAAAAGAATTAACAAACAGTATTTAATTTTTAAGTCCTAACGTGGCATTTAAACATCCACTAATCTAAATAGATCCAAAAATACACTGCAGAATTTCTCATGACACATCATTTAAATTACAGTTGGACAAATGTGCATAAATCTCGACGACGCTTCATATGACTAACACATTTGTCACTGTATGAGGAAACATCTAAATATCAAATTAGTCATATCAACAAGCATATCGCTCTCAACCATTTATATTTTTTCCTATAGACTATGACTACCCTATATCACTAATGGAAAATTTCTCTAGGACTTCATAACAGGTCATAATGACAAGACAATTTAGGCACAAATGGTTAAAAATATGATTGTAATGATTTAGAGGATGACCTACACTGTACATGTGCATCAGTCTTAACTAATTATTCACATCCTTATACACATCATTGACTGGTTGTGTATTTCTACAGAAAACGTAACAATAGAACAATAATAACTGTTTTCTATTTTTATATGTTTTATAATGCAAGTTATTCCTGTGATGGCAAAGCTGAATTTTCTGAATCATTATCTAGTCTTCAGTGTCACATGATCCTTCAGAAATCATTGTAATATGATCATTTGGCACTCAAGAAACCTTTCTTATTAATACTACAGTTGAAATTTGCTTATTATAACAGTCTGCTTAATATTTTGTGGAAGCCAGTATATTTTTTTCAGG
>NW_027394922.1:0-12578 GCF_049309525.1 Garra rufa | reverse complement strand
CTCAATGTGTGTCAACAGGTTAGTTATGGTACATAAGTCTTATAAACAGTCTGATGTATATAAACAAAACAAGTTTGTTTCAAAGTGATCAATCACAAAATAAACTAGATGTTTATATGTTCCATGAAGGACTGAGTGGTTCTTACCCAGGCACAAACCTACTGCTTTGAAGCTGTTTGTCGTCGTCAAGACATTGCTTTGCAATTGCTAAGGATATCTTTTTACTGTGTTGCTAGGTGGTTTCTTTCTGGCCTATGTTAAAAGAGCCCAACCCTAAGTCTCTATATGATATTCTGGTCCTTAAATATGACTCGGGGGCCTCTTTCAGTACTAGCATGTCTATTTTTTTACCTTTATTGTCTGGGAGATGAAAATAAAATCCAATTCAAAAATCACTTGTGTCTATAGCACAAATGCAGAGAGAGGTTTTCTCTTTTAAACCATAAGCAATAATAATAGTGGTGCTTGCCTTGTAAAAAGATATGACTTCATTCTGAGCGTATGCCAGGAAACTGAATTCACTTCCACACAGGAGGTAAAATTAATGTTAATAGATCTGAAATTTACGTCACTCTGGCTCTGCAAAATCGGATTTCATGTTTTCAGTTCCTGATTTTAAAGGATGTCTTGTCATGTTTTATCCATTGCCACACTGCATTTTCCTGTTTCCACTGCAATCCCCAGCTCTAAACAACTTAATTTTTCAAATCAATTTAATAAAGCAACAAATTTGCAAATCTGCTGTATAATGCACAGTAGTGCAGCAGTGGAAAGTTCTGGTGTTGCGGTAAAATTGCTGGCAGCTATGCAAAGTCAGTCTGGCGTTGAGCTATACCACAAAACGGAGGAATGTACTGGCCCTCGTCTCCACCTTCCTTTGGATATTACCTCCTCGCACACAATAGCTGCACGCAATCCAGAGATCAGGCACACAATCAAAGCTTCATGTTTGACTTGCTACCTTTCCTTACTTTGCCAAATGACACACGAGACCGAAATGCTTCTTTGCAAAATCGAAATTGCTTGGGGTGCTGCTGTATTGTTGGTTTGTGTGAGACATGAAAATGTGACCCCTCCAGCACCTCCATTGGCCTTTTCCATCTTTGCAACTATTTTGAATCACACTGATTTACCAGAAAGTTCAAAGCACATAATTGAACTGACTGTAAATGCAGCTGTCAAGATTATGCATGTCTCAACAGTGATACTGATGTTATTTAACCTCCTCATGGCACATGCTATAATTGCAATGAGGAAAGTGTGCAGTGAAAAAAGAAATGAAACTATGCAGAATTAGGGCAGGGTGTTATAACAATATATATAAAATATAAATATAATATACAGAACCAGTCAAAAGTTTTTGAACAGTAAGATTGTTAATGTTTGTTAAAGAAGTCTCTATTGCTCACCAAGCCTGCATTTATTTGATCCAAAGTACAGCAAAAAGGTGTATGTAAACTTTTGACCTCAACTGTAATTTGAACACACAAAAAGCTATATTTCACAACACAACAGTTAAACATTAGTTTCTGCTGCATAGTATTATTGTTATGTAAAATAACTGTTTACTATTTGAAATTATTTTAAAATGCAATGTATACCTGTGAATTTTTTGTCACATGATCCTTCAGAAATAATTCTAATATGCTCAAAAAACATTTGTTATTATTATTATTATGTTGAAAACAGCTGAGTAGTATTTTTTCAGGTTTCTTTGATTAGCAGAAAGTTCAGATGAACAGCATTTATCTGAACTAGTCTAATAATCTTTTGTAACATTATAAATGTCTCTATCATCACTTTTGATCAATTTAAAGCATCCTTGCTAAACACAAGTATTGATTTCTTTTAAAAAGTTATTATACTGATTCCAAGCTTTTGAATGGTACATATAATGTTACAAAAGCTTTTTATTTCAGATAACTGATTTAAACTGTTTTAAACATTGATCATAATAATAATAAAAAAAAAAAAATTCTTGAACAGCAAATCAGCACATCATGTGACACTGAAGACTGGAGTAATGATGCTGAAGTTAGCTTTGATCACAGGAATAAATTACATTTTAAAATATTCTCATTCAAATAGAAAACAGTTATTTTAAATAGTAAAATTTTTTCAAATTTTTACTGTTTTTGCCATACTTTGGATCAAATAAATGCAGGCTTGGTGAGCAGAAGAGACTTCTTTAAAAACATTAAAAATCATACTTTTCAAAAACTTTTGACTAGTAGTGCACTGTTGTAAATACGTTTTAGCATATTTATTTTTTTACTAGCGTAAGCACAAATATTATAATATAACAGAATATTAAACATATGTATACAAAAAAATAAATAAAAATAAATTAAATGTGGGGACTTGGCAGTTATAAATCAATGTATTGAATCAATTTATTGAAGTCCCTTCTGCTCACTAAGCCTGCATTTGATCCAAAGTACAGCAAAAACAGTAAAATTCTGAAATATTTTTACTATTTAAAATAAGTGTTTACTATTTGAATGTATTTTAAAATGTATTTTATTCCTGTGAATTTAAAGCTAAATTTTTAACATTACTGCAGTTACATGATCTTTCAGAAATATTCAAAAATTTTGATTTGCTGCTCAAAAAACATTTATTATTATTATTATTATTATTATGTTGAAAACAGTAGAATTGTTTCAGGTTTTTTTGATGAATAGAAAGTTCAGATGAACAGCATTTATTTAAAATAGAAATCTTTTGCAGTATTATAAATGTCTTTTAACATGAACAATTTAAAGCACCCTTACTAAATAAAATTATTAATTTCTTTTAAGAAAATTCAAAGCTTTTGAATGGTATAATGTTACAAAAGCTTTTTATTTCAGATAAATGCTGATCTTGGCATCTTTCTATTCTTCAAACAGCAAATCAGCATATTATAATGATTTCTGAAGGATTATGCGACACAGAAGACTGGAGTAATGAGCTGAAAATGTAGATTTGATCACAGGAATACATAAATTTTTTAAATAATCAAATAGAAAAATAATTTTTTTTTTTAAATAGTAAAAATATTTAAAACATTACTGTTTTTGCTGTACTTTGGATCAAATAAATGCAGGCTTGTTGAGCAGAAGAGACTTTTTACAAATATTAAAAATCTTTTGACTGGTAGTGTACCTAATATGAAATAAATGTATCTCAAATACATTTTAATATAGAGCTAGCACAAATACTATAATAAAACAGAAAATAAAATATAAAATAAATATGAAATGTGCGGGACTTGGCAGTTATAAATAAAATTTATTGAATCAGACAGACTGAACTGACAAAAATATGCTAAAATTTGCAGGTGTAGGCCTATTTGAAACTATGATTTTCCCTGCCATATCGCTTTCTTTTTTTTACCCCATGTTAATTTAGTACAGATTTGAACCCTGGGTTAATGCTAACACTAAGCATTACACTAAAAACTGGCTGACAAATAAGCAGTGTCAAGCATCGAACAAGAAAACCCAGTTAAAAAGCTGTTAAAAATACTCTTGCATAATAGAAAAGCCATGATTGTCAACATATTGCAACTCTTTGCTAGTACAGTCAGAATTACTCATATTTCATGACATTTTCTTCACATGGAAGGTATTTTACATGGAAAGCATGTGTGGTGATCGCGTGACATTTGCTTTTTTCGGCCGTGTCTCTGTGATTAAAAGTGAATCTTGTTATGCTCAGCATTCTTAGACAGAGGGCTGTAGGCAGGTATGGGCTGTTTAATTGGGATCCAAAATGGTTTGTGGTGGTAACCAAGCTTCTGTCTCTCACACACATATACACACAAGGGCGAAATCAAGATCAACCTGCCAATCACAGCGGAGAAAACAAACCCAAACAACAACCGAGCGAAAACAGCAGCGCACAAACACATGGCAGAGACAGTTCATGCAGTTATAGTTTCTATATTTTATACGCTTCAATGTAAATGAAAAAGAGTCATTATGTGTCAAGTCATCTAGAGTTTGTTTTTTAAAAATATTTTTTTTCTTTAGAAAGGCAAACATACATAGTGATGAAAGCCAAAATATTAAATGTCACAGATGTATATTTATTGAGTAATCCACTATTTTGTAGAGGGGGGTCAAAATGACAATTTTCACCTTAGATTTGAAGCCATTTTACAGGGGTGTAAATCGACTTTAGAAAGCTGGCAGTGTCATTACTTTATTTTTACAAAGAGATTGGTAGCTCTATTAGTAAATTCTGTTATCTTTAGCTATCTTTGTTTCATTATATGTCAACGTTGACAGTTCAAAAATGGCAAAAAGCACTTTTTGTTTGTTTTTGACTCAAGTTTGAAAGCCTGTAACTCAAGAACTATTAAAGATATCTTAATATTCTTTTAGATTTTGGTTCTTAACAGACTTTACTTGTGGTATCTTTATTTTAAAGGCCCTTAATGATTCAGTCCCAGAGATATGGAGATCTCAATATAGCTCTAGGAGTAAATTGGTAAATTGTTCACATTGTTAGTGGCAATTTTTCATACAGCTGATCCTTCTTTTGATTTGAAGAGGAATATCTAAAGAACAAATAATGTTAAAACTAGAAATGCATCTCATTTTGTTCTATCAGCTCAGTTGCATAAAACATACGTAAATCATTTGTTTTTCGATCACTGAAAACGGGTGAAACTTAACAATTTGAACTTGGAGCTGTTTTGAAATCCTAATATCTATGGGTTTTGAAAATGTAGATTTTAAAAGGAAAGATTATTTAGAACAAGAATCTACAAGGATATTAAGATATCTTTAATACTTCTTGAGTTACAGGCTTGCAAACTTGAGTCAGAAAACACAATAAGTAATTTTTCCAATTTGAACTGTCACCATTGGCATATAATGAAACAAAAATTTTACTAATAAAATAATAAAATAAATAACATAATGACACTGCCAGCTTTCTGAAGTCATTTTTACACCCCTCTAAATTGGCTTCAAATCTCAGGTGAAAATTGTCATTTTGACCCCCTCTACAAAATAGTGGATTACTCAGTAAATATACTTCTGTGACATTTAATATTGGTAACACTTTAGAATAGGGTACACTTATTCACTATTAACTTTGACTATTCCCTCAATAAAGTCCTAATTTGCTTCTTATTAATAGTTAGTAAGGTAGTTGTTAAGTTTAGGTATTGGGTAGGATTAGGGATGTAGAATAAGGTCATGTATAAGGCATTACTATGTGCTTAATTAGTACTAACAAATGGCTAATATTCTAGTAATATTCATGCTAATAAGCAACTAGTTAAGATACTATAAAATAAAGTGTTACCTTAATATTTTGTCTTTCATCACTATATGTGTTTGTCATTCTAAAGAAAAAATATTAAAGGAACACTCCACTTTTTTTGGAAATAGGCTCATTCTCCAACTCTCCCCGAGTTAATAAGTTGATTTTTACCGTTTTGAAATCCATTCAGCCGTTCTCCTGTTCTGGCGATATCACTTTTAGCATAGCTTAGCATAGATCATTGAATCCTATTAGACCAATAGCATCGCGTTCAAAAATGACCAACAAGTTTCGATATTTGTTGTATTTAAAACTTGACTCTTCTGTAGTTATATCGTGTACTAAGACCAGCGGAAATGTAAAGCTGCAGTTTTCTAGGCTGATAAGATTAGGAACTACACTTCCATTCCGGCGTAATAGTCAAGGAAGTTTGCTGCCGTAACATGGCCGAAGCAGGCGGAGTATTATCAGAAATGAGTTCCCAGCTAGTTTAGCGTTTGCACATGTGCTGCGTGGTATTACTGCTCCTGCTTCGGCCTTATTACGGCAGCAAACTGCATGTTAATTTTTGTTTAGTACTGACCAAGATAAGGTACACTCCTGAACAAAATCTTAAGACCGGGGGAAGCATTGCAAATTTTACGCATTTCGCGCTGGTGGATCATAACAGGGTTGTAAGTACTGCTTCAGAATGCCAAAAGAAGAAACAGGAGCAAGAGACAAAAAATAGAAAGTAGGCAATTTATTAAAAACGGCATTTAAACTCAAAAAGGCTGTTCATCAGCTGATCAAAAGTTTAAGACCATAGCCATAAAAAGGTAAAATCTGCACAAAAATATGGCTTTCATGTCATTGTTCTTCAGGCAGTCACACTGTCATGATCTCCTGATGGCAAAGGCAAAAAGGTTTTCTCTCTTTGAAAGTGGCAGAATTGTTAAGCTGCACAAGCAAGGCCTCTCGCAGCTTGCCATCTCTTCCAAGGTTGGACGCAGTAAGACAGTCATTTTACACTTCTTAAAAGATCCTGAGAGTTATGGGACAAAAAAGTCAAGTGGTAGACCCAAAAAATTTCACCTGCACTGAGCCGCAGGATCCGACGGGTTGTCCGTGAAGACACAGGTCGATCCTTGACCCAAATTAAGGCCCTTACTGATGCTGACTGCAGCCCAATAACCATAAGACGTCATCTGCGAGAGAAGGGCTTCAAGAACAAAAACGTCTTCAAAGGCCACTTCTCCTCCAACGCCACAAACTTGCCCGTTTGGAATTTGCAAGGGAGCACCAAACATGAGACATTGAAAGACTGAAGAAAGTTTTATTCTCTGATGAGAAAATTTTTTATCTGGATGGTCCTGAAGGCTTCCAACATTACTGGCATGACAAGGAGATCCCATCGGAGATGTTTTCTACGCGGCACAGTGGAGGATGCTCCATCATGATCTGGGATGCTTTTCCTTCAATGGGAAAATGGAGCTTCAGGTTGTGCAGGGGCGTCAAACGGCAGCTGGCTATGTGGATCTGTTGCAGAGGGCATCCCTCTTGCCTGAGGGTCCCCGTCTGTGGGGTAATGACGTGGATGTCCTTCGTGAAGCCATCTTCACCACATGGATCAACGTTCCCAGCAGCCTCCAGAAAACAGTCAGATCAAGCATGCCGAAGCGAGTGTTTGAAGTGATCAACAAGAACGGTGGGGCTACTCACTACTGAGTCCTTTTTGACACTTTTAGTTCTTTGTGGGTTTATTTTTGGGCCATGGTCTTAAACTTTTGATCAACTGATGAACAGCCTGTTTGAGTTTAAATGCCATTTTCAATAAATTGCCTACTTTCTATTTTTTGTCTCTTGCTCCTGTTTCTTCTTTTGGCATTCTGAAGCAGTACTTACTACCCGGTTATGATCCACCAGCGCGAAATGCGAATACTTGCAATGTTTCCCCCGGTCTTAAGATTTTGTTCAGGAGTGTATTTCACGTAAAAGACATTCACATATAGTCCACAAGAGAATATAATAGTAGAATTTATAAAAATGACTAAATTCAAAAGTTTACTTGATTCTTAATACTGTGTTGTTACCTGAATGATCCACAGCTGTGTTTTTTTGCTTAGTTGTTTGTGTGTCCCTTGTTTGTCCTGAACAGTTAAACTGCCAGCTGTTCTTCAAATTCTTTGGTTTTTCAGCATTTTTGTGTATTTGAACCCTTTCCAACAATGACTCTATGATTTTGAGATCCATCTTTTCACACTGAGGACAACTGAGGGACTCATATGCAACTATTACAGAAGGTTCAAACACTTGCTGATGTTTTAAATGGAAAAAGGATGCATTAAGAGCCAGGGGTGAAAACTTTGTCAGGGTAAATTTAACTTATTTTGTCTTCTGGGAAACAAGTATCTTTTGTAGCTTCTGAAGGGCAGTACTAAATGAGAAAAAAAGAAGATATTTAGGCAAAATAAGAACATTTTAAACATCTTCTATTATTCAAATGTTTTCACCCCCAGCTCTTAATGCATATTTTTTTCTTCGGAAGCATCAGTGAGCGTTTGAACCTTCTGTAATAGTTGAGTCTCTCGGTTGAAAAGATGGATCTCAAAATCATACAGTCATTGTTGGAAAGGGTTCAAATACACAAAACTGCCCAAAAATTTGTGGGACCTGATGTAACGTGTAGCAATAAACAAAGGGAAGCAAGTGCAGGTTATGGTAGTTTATTGAGAAAGATGCAATGATGGGTAGAACAGATAATCCAGACGTGGTGAACCGGTGCTTTAGTGGTGGTGAGATCTCCCGGCTGATGACACAAGGACTGGATGGCAGAGTGCAAACGTGTCGTGAAACTCCCGTGAAGTGCGGTGACGATCCAACGACGAATACACAATCCAACAAGACACGAACCAAGACAAAGAGACATCCAGACAAACTATCGGACAGGGGAGAAGAGAATGGCGTGAGTATATATAGCAGTCTGTAATGAAGAACACCTGGTGCCGGACTGATTAGCAGCTGCACTGAATGAGCATGACGAACAACACAGACAGACACATGATCACGAGACAGAGCACATGGCATAATAAACAACACTGACAGACACATGATCACAAGACCTGAGAACACGGCAGATGCGTGAACCGTGACACCTGAAGGATGTTTTTAAGACAAACAAGGGACTCATGAACAACTATCACTAAACAAAAAAAAAAAAAAAAAAAAAAAACTGCTGTGGACCATTCAGGTAACAACACAGTATTAAGAATCAAGTGTATTTATTCATGTAATGCGAAGCAAAATTTTCAGCAGCCATAACTTCAGTCGTTCAGTCATTTATTGCCATATTAGCTCTACTGGCTGTTACATGTCACATATAGGTTAAAAATTCAACAATATAATAAATACAATATAATAAAGACAAACATTTAAAAAAAATTGTACATACAATTCTTTAAATGTATTTGTGATAAAAATATCTTAAATCCTTAAAGGATAACTATTGCCAAAATGCAACCTGGGCTGTTTTTTTTTTTACTGTAAACGAGACAAACGTATATCTAAAAGCATAATTACGACAAACGAGCCGTTTTTGAGATTGACCGTGATTTCGTTTTGTGGTCAATGGCCGGTGAATGGGAGTACTAGGGGCATTCGGAGATCGACACTTCTTGACTGGCAAGACGGCTGTGAGTGGAAACTCAAACAGTGTAAGTGAGTTGTTCAAAACCTTTCTTTTTAGTAAACTCTGTGTACACAAACAATGTTCTCAATGCTCGAGTTCATGTGTAGAGACCCAGGCGATACTTCGAGCAAAGTTTCATGGTGTGTCGAGCCTTCTTAGTGTTGTAAAAATATCGATTTTGATGCGCTCAAATGTATGCCCTTAGTACTCCCATTCACCGGCCATTGACCGCAAAACGAAATCACGGTCAATCTCAGAAACGGCTCGTTTGTCGTAATTATGCTTTGTATATAAGTTTGTCTCGTTTACAGTAAAACAATCAGCCCAGGTTGCATTTTGGCAATAGTTATCCTTTAAAAGTGAGTCTTCAATGTCACATGATCCTTCAGAAATCATTGCTGTTCAAAAACATTTTTTATTATTATCAATGTTGAAAACAGTTGTACTGATTAATATTTTGTGAAAATGTAATTTTATGATTAAAAAAGAACAGCATTTAATTAAAACAGAAACAACTTCAATTTCAATTTAATGCATCCTTCCTGAATAAAAGCATTAATTTCTTTCGTTATAGTGTGCTTTTGGGATGACTGAAAATGAGGAATAGTGAAAACAGTGCACCTTTTCAAAAGCTCTCTCAAAGCTGGTTCACTTTTCCCACTACTTGTTTGCATCCAGTTTTTGCGTACTGTTTTCCAGCCGCTGTGTGATAGGCCAGTTCATCCGCCAGTCTCTCTACATGACTGAGGTCAGGGTAAAACCCTTCGAGAGTCATTTCTTCTAGAAAGCATTGTATGACATGTTCCCTCTCAAGCAGAGAAAGAGGTATGAGCTCGACCGCAGACTCCGTCCATATAGGATGAATTAGAGACAGGGCCCGCCGGAGTGGTTTGTGGGCTCCAGCGGTGGAAGCATTTTGAAGAATGTGAGCTGTGATCTCCCTTTGCCCCAGACTACTAAGAAAAACATAAACCACATTCAGAAACTCATTCGTCTGATTCGACTTAAGAAACGTCTGCAGGATGTCCAGCAGCGGAGGTGGCATCAGTTCCACCTCGTCCAGGATGAAAAAGGGAATCTGCTCCTCTTCCTCGGCTCGAGTCACTACCTCTGATATACGCTGAGCTATTTTGGAGGCACAGTGCTTTGCTGCGTCCTGTAGGGGGCAGTGGTGTTTGGATAAATAATGCACCACTAGCTTGTCGTCGACCACGGAGCGGAAGTGGCGCGCTAGTAGGCGACCCAAGTGGCTCTTTCCGACACCGGGCGCCCCGTGCAAAGACAAGGCAAGGGGCTGCTGGTGAACGTAAGTGGACAGGTAATCGTTCAGATGGTCCATGAGCTCCTCTAGCGCCTCTGGCTGGCCAAACACCTCCCTGTGCAGCGACCTCTCCAAACCTTCGAGATCGTACTTCAACACATGGTCGTCCAGATTCTCAATGGCATTGTAGACCTGGGAGAACAGGAACAAGAGACTTTTCATACAAATTTATGCATGTAATTGATGTAAATACTAATAATTTAACATTACATTGTCATAATTATTACAGCAGCAACTTTTTTCATTGTTTTCTTGTGAAAGAAAGCATCTGCCAAAGAATGTTTTAAGGTAGCAATTGAAGAGGATTGTGGACCATGTTAGATGTCAATATTTATACATGTAAATATTTTTTTTACACTTTCCATTATGATTGTGAATGAAGTTGTTCCTATATTTTCAGTATTTTCAATATTCAAAATGCTTGATGTATTTTTAAAACAATAATGTATTTTTGTCATTTTATTATTATTATTATTATTATTATTATTATTATTATTATTTTTTACAATTTTAGTTATTTATGTTAAATTTCTTAGTTTAATTTTGAATATTTTTATTTTATTTTTCAGGTTTAATTGTTTTTTAAATAGCAAAATTAAAGTTTGTGTTTACATATTTGTGTGCTTAATAAATGTGTGTATTTATATATACAGACATTTTATAAATTATCAACCTTATATTTTAAAACTTTATTTTGGATTTTCGATTTGACATCCCTAAAATAAATAAATAAATAGGATGCGATTAATCAAAATTAATCGTTTTGACAGCCCTAAATAAATAAATAAAGGATGTGATTAATCCCAATTAATCGATCTGACAGCCCTAAATAAATAAATAGGATGTGATTCATCACAATTAATCATTTTGACAGCCCTAAATCAATGAATAAATAAAGGATGTGATTAATCACAATTATTTGATTTGTCAATAAATAAATAAATAAAGGATGTGATTAATCACAATTAATCAATCTGACAGCCCGAAATAAATAAAGGATGTGATTAATCTTAATTAATTGATTTGACACCCCTAAATAAATAAATAAAGGATGTGATTAATCTAATTTAATTGATCTGACAGCCCGAAATAAATAAATAAATAAATAAAGGATGTGATTAATTGCAAATAATCAGCCATGACAGCCATAAATAAATAAATAAATACACACATAGTATGCGATTAATCACAATTAATCAATTTGACAGCCCTAAATAAATAAACAAAGGACATGATTAATCGTAATTAATTGAGCCCTAAATAAATAAATAAATGAAGGATGAGTTTAATCACAATTAATCAGCCATAAATAAACAAATAAATAAATTTGGATATGATTAATCACAATTAATCGATTTGACAGCCCTAAATAAATCAAGAATGTAATTAATCACAATCAAACAATTTGACAGCCCTACATAAAAAAGAAATAAATAAAGGATGAGTTTAATCGCATTTAATCAGTTTGACAGCCCTAAATAAATAAATAAATAAATAAATAAATAGGATGCGATTAATCGCAAATATTTAATTTGACAGCCCTAAATGAATGAATAAATAAATTAATTAATAGATTGGCGCTGATCACAATTAATCAATTTGACAGCCCATATGTATATATTTATAGCTTTGTTTTTGGCTTTGTTTTCCTATTGACAGTCTAAATACATTATATGTACACATATTTGCATTTCTTTTTTTTTGCAGCTCACATGTTATAATTGGTCTATCATATACAATGCCTGCATGCCACTGAACAGACAACTTTTCAGTCATTTTATTCAACGGGTCATTTAAGGCCACAGGCAATTTAGAAATCCCAACTAGGACATGTCCGGGAAACAGAAGAAGTAAGGTCACCCTAAGTTTAGGATGTGATAACCTGCTTTGCCAACCAATGGTAGATGTGGAGAAAATGTACAAATTGGTTTGAAAACAATCAGTTTTGGCACAGAAATCTCACTCAAGAAAAGAGCAGGCAGAATTACCTGGATAAAGACAATCACAATAAAGAGCAGCAGGAAAGGATTGGCTCCGCTCCGCTCTTTCTTTGGCTTGAATATTAAAGTGTCATTTGGAAAAAGCACGCGAGACTTCCTGCGCTTGGACTTCCTGGACTGGGGACTCTTAGGGTGCAAACTCCCATCAGACACAACCGAGTTAGTGTTCAACCTGACTGAATTCGATCTCTTCAGGTACTTCTTCTTGATTCGGATCATGGCTTTCAGCTGTGGCGAGAGGAAAGACACGCTTTGCCCACCTTCCTTCTCTTCGTCTCCTCTGTCCTTTTCCACCTGAGCATCCATTAAAACCCCTTCACAGTCCAAAATT
>NW_027394921.1:0-12582 GCF_049309525.1 Garra rufa | reverse complement strand
TGTTTACTGTGTATATTTATTATGTATATATAAATACACACACAAACATGTATATTAAAGAAAACTGAAAATAAAAATTAAATTAAAATAAATAAAATATTTATAATTCTATATATAATCTAAATTAAATACAAATATAACTATCCACACATATTAGTATTTTTTAAAGGCTATACATGTATGTGTGTGTATTTAAATATACATAATAAATATACACAGTAAACACACATTTAGTATGTTAACATAAACTTTTATTTTGGATGCGATTAATCGCGATTAATCGTGTCCCAGCCCTAATATATATATACACACACACATATATATATTTATATTTATACACACACACACACACATATAAAAACATTATCAGAACACAACAAGACAACATTATTAAATCTAATGAAGGTAAGCAAAGTTTAATTTGACAGAAGACATAAGAAAACCCCCCAGAGGTACTGTATAAATGGGTAATGTTGAATTAATATAATCATAAATACACAGTTACTGATGTATTGTAGAAACAGGACAGTCCTGAAGAATTATAGGGGAAATGTTTAGAGGAAATCACCCATTAAGTTAATGATCTGAGCAATAACCCAACACCTGCTCCTCACAGACACAACACCAGCTCTTTTCTCATTTGTTTCCGGATGATTTCTTGTTTCTGAACCTTCATTGTTAATCAGATGACTTATGTGAAGACGGATCAAGTGAAACACACACATCTGTTAACACTCAAACCCCTCCACATCCTCCAGGAATAAAGCATTAGTGAAGAACGGTTCATGTGCGGCTCACTACTTCAGCTGATCGATCACACATGGTGAGCCGAACATGAAGCGTCTCAGTGAATCAGAACAGTGAGGGCTCATGGGTAATCACACAGCATCATCAATACTGGCCTATGCATCTGAAATTAATCATATTTAATATAAATGTTTGTCTTTATCTCTGTTCCGAAACCTAGCGAGCTTTTTAAAGTTTACTGCTGTTACTTAAGGTTAAAATAAGGATAAAAATATATTTTATATTTAAAAATGTATGTATGAATGAATCTATTTTTATTTATAAAATAAATAAATATTTTATGAATATTTTATAAATACACACATGCATTTACTTGAGTGTAACTGTAGACATGAAACACTCGCCAGCTCTTTTTAAAGCTTTTAAAACAAAAACCAATGGAATTATTAAATTCCAAAGGTAACAAAAACATGAAATAATAATATATATATATATATATATAACTCTGAGCAGTCCTTCATGTCAGAGTGCCGCTATGATGCATTGAAGGATAAGAATTTACAGATAATGTACAAAATGTTAATGTCTTTTCTTTCTTCAGTCGTAAAGAAATTATATTTTTTGAGGAAAACATTTCAGGATTTCTCTCCATATAGTGGACTTCCAGAGTTTGAACGTCCAAAATGCAGTTTAAACGCAGCTTCAAATGACTCCAAACGATCCCAGATGAAAATAAGAGTCTTATTTAGCAAAATGACTGGTTAATTTCTACAAAAAAAAAACTAAAACGTATATACTTTAACCTCAAATGCTTGTCTTCTTGCTCATGCATACTCTGTGCCAAGGTTATGTTCATAAACGAAAACTAAAGCTAAGAAGAAAATGATTGATCTGAAAACATTTTTGTAAACTGAAAAAAAAAAAAAAAAATTAAAAACTAAAACAAAATGAAATGAATAACTTTTATTAAAAAACTAACTGAAATAAAATAATAATTAGCAAAAATAAATAATCGTTTTCAAATCATTATGCACCAGCGGCAGCATTAAATCTAGACTACAGCATCAGTTTGAGCCAAAATTATTTTTTTTTTATGTACCACAAGCAATTAAACTAATATACTAGAGCTGATTAATCCTTAAGAATCGAGATTCAACCACACATGTGATCTCATTTCTAAATGACAAATGTCTATTATACCTTTGTCAAAGTCTTATGGGACATTCAAATCTGTATTTGCACTGTGGCAGAGAAGCAGTCAACATGTTCAGGTAAGAAACAGCTTCACAAACAGTCTTTTCAAATACCCACTCATTCATATTATCACAGAAATACTGATATTTAAGGTCATAGTTTGGATATGAAAATTGACGTCTATGGTAGAAATCAAAATAGAGCACATCATCTTTTGAAAGTAATTGGTGCTTCAAATAACGTTTGGTTCGATTGCATTATTTGGCCACTGGTTAGAAACAAGTAACTGTTAAAAACATATTTGTCATTGAATAGAGAGATTCATTCAAAAATGTTAATTAAGCCAGTAATGAGTCATTTATTCATTCAAAACACTTTTTCATAAATTTAACCCTCTGGGCCTCTTCGGTCATTTTTGACCGAAAAATTTTAAGTTTTGAATTTTTAAAAATCGTAGCTTCATCAGAATGAGATGACACTTGGTGACTTTTGTTGCATTAGCTATGTGAGTACAAAAAAAAAATCAGTGACATGATTCGGATATGTTGAAGGGTCAAAAAAAAAAAATAGTCACACTTGGCTCCTTCGCGGTCAAAAATGACCGACATAGGAAATGAATGGGAAATACGAAAAAATGTGATAATTCAGATAATCTTTTGGTAATACAAGCTACAAATGAGCAACTGTGCTGAAAAGAAGTGTTCAGCAAGCAAGGACTGACACTCTAAAATAACAAAAATACAGAACTGACACACACACGCACACACACGCGCACACACACACACACACACACACACACACACACACACACACACACACACACACACACAGACACAAAGAAATAAGCAGAAAAATGAAAAACCTGATATTTATCCAATCAAAAAAATATCTAAACCTTGCCAAAATGTATCTTTTAGAATGTCTGAATATATTTCTAAATGCAAAGCCTAATAAAATGAAGAAACAGTAAAAAGAAAAAAAACAATAGGAATCCCAAAGCCCCTGTATATATGTATATAGGGAGACACAGGAGTTTACATGGCATTACACAAGTTTTTATTTTTTATGCCACTAGATGGTGCAATTTTCACTTTAAAAAATGGATTTTAAATGCTTTTACTCTATTTTATTGTGAAATGTTGTATTTATTGAAAAATAATAAATACATAATTAAAATATAATATAAAATATAATTCTGCTGGGAAAAAAATTGCTCATTAAAACTGTATAAATATTGCATAGATTCACAAAAAATGCTCAAAATTCTAAATAATAATTACAAAATATTATTGAACAAAAATGTATTTAATTGATTTTCCTGAAGAAAAAAAAAAGTTACTTTTTAAGGCTTCGGTCACTTTTGACCGCGAGGGAGCCAAGTGTGACCCCTTAATGAGGAGGCCCAGAGGGTTAATATAAAAATTGGTGCATTAAATATATGTTAAATACACATGTTATGTATTAAATGTTTAATAATTCATTCAAACGAATTAAACACTTAAATAAACTGCAGCAATTGATATTTTGTCTCACTTTATTTTGCTTAGTTCAGAACTGCGGGGAAATCGTGATCTCTGTTTGATCTCTAAAAACTAAAACTAAACAGAAATGTGTTCACAAAATAAAAACGAAACCAAAACTGAGAAAATTGTTAATGAAACTAACAAAAACAAAACTAAATTTTATTGCCGATTTGAAAACCGTATTAAAATCAAACGAATTTAAAAAAGCAAAACTTAGGGTATGTTGAAACTTCAAAATCCTACATCGCTGCAGAAGCACTGACCCAGTGTTTACAAAGTGATTGTGGAAAGAAGATCAAACACCCTTTATAAAAAAAAAAAAAAAAGGTAAAACAGTGACGTGGGATGATTTAAAGTTGGAGGAGAAAATGAGTTGGGAGTTTTTAGACATACCCTAACTGTCTTGAACTGGAATACACAGAGTTAACACAGAGCTAGACAAGATGAGCATTTGAGGCTAAAAAGTGTATAAATAGTACTTTTTTTATCGTTTTGCTAGATAAGACCCTTATTCCATGGCTTTAGAGCCCTTTGAAGCTGCATTTAAACTGCATTTTGGTTAAAAAAAAAACACCACAGAAGTCCACTATATGGAGAACATTCCTGAAATGTTTTCCTCAAAAAACAATTTCTTTACCACTGAAGACAGACAGACATGAGCATCTTGGATGACAAGGGGGTGAGTACATTATCTGTACATTTTTGTTCTGGAAGTGAACTCCTTTAATCTGTAAGCTGAGCTCAGTGGGTTTGGGAGCAGAGAGGCGTGTGATTGGCTGTGTGATTGGCCGAGCCCTGTTGTGATTGGTTGATTAGACTCACGGCGAGAGGATCGGCTGTGAAAGCGGCGACACTATTCCTCATCTCGTTCTCACTGCCGCGCAGAGGAATCAGAGACACGTTACCGAAGCGAGCGTCCAGCGGCGCCGAACGACTCGCCGCACGAGATTTCGACCACTCCGCCGGCCACACGCGACCACCGTTCTGACAGAGAGAGAAAGAAAGACACATAAATATATACCAGACATGCAGCATATCTGATCCATATAGTCTGATATAGAGACAATAAGGACGAAAGGTTTTATTATTCGGTGCAGATGCTGGTATTTAGATGATCAAATTCTAATTGTAATGTAAATCAATGTGATCTTGCAGCAGTTACTGACATAAAATGATCTGAATATCAGTCATCACACATGATATGTCGTAGTAAGATGAGACTGAAATGATTCACACATATAATGCAATGCAATCCAATAATGATTGAGAGATGAACAAATAAACATTCCTCAAAAGATGAGATGTTTTGGAGTCTTGGGAAGATCATTCCTCCATTGAGGAACAGTGAATGTAAAGCTTATGGAAACAAACGTTCCTCAAAAATAAGGCTTTCTAGGGTTAAATGTTAACAGCAGGGTTTATACAGATACTTTAAATTGAAATTCCAGGACCTTTAAAGACCTTTCTAACACTACTTTTTTGATTTTCAAGGATCTCACTTATCAAACTGCTCTTTCAAATTCTAAAAAAGATTTTAAAAAATACTAATAAAAAATTCTAAAGTCAAGCACATGCAAAGCATTGCTACTAAAATATTGCAAAGTATACTACACTTTTACTATAGCAAAACCATGGTTAATTTTCTTAAGAGATTTGTGTTTGTGAAAAAAAATCTTTTTGTTTTTGTAATTGTACTGCCTTAATGGTTTTGTTTTCAACTGTCTACTAACCGAAGTGAATCAAATGATTCGCGAAACCGAAGTCCCGAAGTGAATCAAATGATTCGCGAAACCGAAGTCCCGAAGTGAATCAAATGATTTGTGAAACCGAAGTCGGAAATGAATCAAATGATTTGCGAAACCGAAGTCCCGAAGTGAATCAAATGATTCGCGAAACCGAAGTCCCGAAGTGAATCAAATGATTCGCGAAACCGAAGTTCCGAAATGAATCAATGATTCGCGAAACCGAAGTGAATCGAATGATTCGCGAAACCGAAGTTCCGAAATGAATCGAATGATTCGCGAAACCGAAGTCCCGAAATGAATCAAATGATTCGCGAAACCGAAGTCCCGAAGTGAATCAAATGATTCGCGAAACCGAAGTCCCGAAGTGAATCAAATGATTCACGAAACCGAAGTCCCGAAATGAATCAAATGATTCGCGAAACCGAAGTCCCGAAATGAATCAAATGATTCGCGAAACCGAAATCCTGAAGTGAATCAAATGATTTGCGAAACCGAAGTCCCGAAGTGAATCAAATGATTCGCGAAACCGAAGTCCCGAAGTGAATCAAATGATGCGCGAAACCGAAGTTCCGAAATGAATCAAATGATTCGCGAAACCGAAGTCCCGAAGTGAATCAAATGATTCGCGAAACCAAAGTTCCGAAGTGAATCAAATAATTCGCAAAACCGAAGTCCCGAAATGAATCAAATGATTCGCGAAACCGAAGTCCCGAAGTGAATCAAATGATTCGCGAAACCGAAGTGAATTGAATGATTCGCGAAACCGAAGTTCCGAAATGAATCAATTGATTCGCGAAACCGAAGTCCCGAAATGAATCAAATGATTCGCGAAACCGAAGTCCCGAAGTGAATCAAATGATTCGCGAAACCGAAGTCCCGAAGTGAATCAAATGATTCGCGAAACCGAAGTCCAGAAGTGAATCAAATGATTTGCAAAACCGCACCAAAGTCCCGAAGTGAATCAAATGATTCGCGAAACCGAAGTCCCGAAGTGAATCAAATGATTTGCGAAAACAAAGTCCTGAACTGACTCAAATGATTCGCGAAACCGAAGTCCCGAAGTGAATCAAATGATTCGCGAAACCGAAGTCCCGAAATGAATCAAATGATTCGCGAAACCGAAGTCCCGAAATGAATCAAATGATTCGCGAAACCGAAGTCCAGAAGTGAATCAAATGATTCGCGAAACCGAAGTCCCGAAGTGAATCAAAATGATTCGCTAAACCGAAGTCCAGAAGTGAATCAAATGATTCGCGAAACCGAAGTCCCGAAGTGAATCAAATGATTCGCGAAACCGAAGTCCCGAAGTGAATCAAATGATTCGCGAAACCGAAGTCCCGAAGTGAATCAAATGATTTGCGAAACAAAGTCCTGAACTGACTCAAATGATTCGCAAAACCGAAGTCCCGAAGTGAATCAAATGATTCGCGAAACCGAAGTCCCGAAGTGAATCAAATGATTTGCGAAAACAAAGTCCTGAACTGACTCAAATGATTCGCAAAACCGAAGTCCCGAAGTGAATCAAATGATTCGCGAAACCGAAGTCCCGAAATGAATCAAATGATTTGCGAAAACAAAGTCCTGAACTGACTCAAATGATTCGCAAAACCGAAGTCCCGAAGTGAATCAAATGATTTGCGAAACCGAAGTCCCGAAATGAATCAAATGATTTGCGAAAGCGAAGTCCCGAAGTGAATCAAATGATTTGCGAAAACAAAGTCCTGAACTGACTCAAATGATTCGCGAAACCGAAGTCCTGAAGTGAATCAAATGATTTGCGAAAACAAAGTCCTGAACTGACTCAAATGATTCGCAAAACCGAAGTCCCGAAGTGAATCAAATGATTCGCGAAACCGAAGTCCCGAAATGAATCAAATGATTTGCGAAACCGAAGTCCCGAAATGAATCAAATGATTTGCGAAAGCGAAGTCCCGAAGTGAATCAAATGATTTGCGAAAACAAAGTCCTGAACTGACTCAAATGATTCGCGAAACCGAAGTCCCGAAGTGAATCAAATGATTCGCGAAACCGAAGTCCCGAAGTGAATCAAATGATTTGCGAAAACAAAGTCCTGAACTGACTCAAATGATTCGTAAAACCGAAGTCCCGAAGTGAATCAAATGATTTGCGAAAACAAAGTCCTGAACTGACTCAAATGATTCGCGAAACCGAAGTCCCGAAGTGAAGCAAATGATTTGCGAAAACAAAGTCCTGAACTGACTCAAATGATTCGCAAAACCGAAGTCCCGAAGTGAATCAAATGATTCGCGAAACCGAAGTCCCGAAGTGAATCAAATGATTTGCGAAAACAAAGTCCTGAACTGACTCAAATGATTCGCAAAACCGAAGTCCCGAAGTGAATCAAATGATTCGCGAAACCGAAGTCCCGAAATGAATCAAATGATTTGCGAAAGCGAAGTCCCGAATTGAATCAAATGATTTGCAAAACCGCACCAAAGTCCCGAAGTGAATCAAATGATTTGCGAAAACAAAGTCCTGAACTGACTCAAATGATTCGCGAAACCGAAGTCCCGAAGTGAATCAAATGATTTGCGAAAACAAAGTCCTGAACTGACTCAAATGATTCGCAAAACCGAAGTCCCGAAGTGAATCAAATGATTCGCGAAACCGAAGTCCCGAAGTGAATCAAATGATTTGCGAAACCGAAGTCCCGAAGTGACTCAAATGATTCGCGAACACACCAACATTTCAATAATTCAAGCACTTTTCATTACCTTGTCAGGAATATTGCTACTTTAAAGGGCTTTCCAAGCCTTAAAATTCAAAGTTAAATTAAAAGCTCCTTTTTATGAAGCCTATCATAGAATTAAAAATCCTCTCAGACTGACCTGTATGCTCATGAACGTAGCGAACCATTCTCTCATTTCATTCTGTGTGTCACAGCAGAGATACCTGAGACAGAAAGACATCAAAACATGTGTTTATGTTAATTTAAGGTTAAAGTCACAGTATATTCAAAACTAAACTAAATACAAACTGATGCATACAATAAGACACAAATAGAGTGATTCTCACCACTGCTGTTTCTCCTGCTTTTCCTGTTTCTCACTTTCATAGACCACCGTGAGACCCCAACTACAGACAGAGAGAGAGGGATTGAAGAGTTAAACACGACTCAATCTTGTGGTGTATTGATTCCCACAGATGATCATGTCTAGATGTTCTTAAGAAAAAGGAGAAAATCTGAATCTGATGGATGTGTGAAGCTCAAATGCAGCTGTAAGTCGATGCTATAAAGAGCCAGACATAATTGAGATGGGATCTGTTGGTCTGATTGTCTCGGAGATGCTGTAAATGAACCTGTCCTGATCATTCGCTACACTGATGTCTCTTATGAAGCAGCTCATCTCAATATGATTTAAACTGAAGGAACTAGAGAATTCCTGTGAGTTTTAACAACATATCTGTTCCTTTAAACAGCATTGAATCTGAGGGTCTGTGATTCTGTTGACTCACACTGACCCCTTCTGGTCAGAAATCACAGCACAGATGATTCTGAACAACAGGTGTGCACTGTTATTATGAGACACACACCAAAACAGCGTTAGATACATGCATGTTAACGCATTAAAAGAAACCCTGGATGATGTTAATTTAACCCTTAAAATAACACCTAGAAACATTTTTGGGGCACCTGAGGCACCTGTACATTTCTTTGGTTTTTTTTCAGACCTATTCTAGCAGTCAGAATCAACTGTCATGTATCATTATAAACATAAGAACTTGAACTTCAAGTCTAGCTAATTTAAAATTACAATTTTCATTTATTTTTCTCTCAAACTGAGTGAATTTCCAGAATTTTAGGAAAAACACTAGCAAGAATTGGGTGTTTTCTAACTGTGTACTCAAACAAAAACTCAAAAAGTTTGGATTTTTTTCTTAAGAGATCTGTATTTAGGTGTTTTACACTTCCAAATAAAATTGTTTATTTTTCACATTCCCCAAGCGAGTTATAGTCATTGATTACAATATTATTGCAGGGCCCCTTTTAGTGAAAAACAGGCCTATTTAGTTTATTGATGTGTCCAAAATCGTTTCAGGAGTAAAGTCATAGCAGAAACAGTGTTATATAAGAGCAAAACATAGTAAAAAAGTTACTTTTCAGATAAATATATTCTTAATCTGAGTATGAACAATAACAGTCCAAATGAGAGTGTAACAGAAAAGAGCGCAAATAATCTTTACAAACTATATAAGATTTAATTCCATAATATAACAACCATATAGATGGATCCGCTGGCTGTAGTCTGCCTCATAATCTATTTTACAGGGATATCGCCTAGTGATGCGAAAACCTCAATTCCAGAGCTTTATCTGATATATACTGCTGTTTCATCCTTGTTTTTGGTTTGTGTAATGTCAAAGGGCTCACTCTGTGCTTTTTCAAAGAATGCTGTCATGCAAATGTCTAATTTTGTATTTGTTTTCATGCAAACAAGACGCACTTTACTTTCACTTTGCGTTGGTTCAGATTTGCAAAGAAACGCTAATCTATGTTTCAAAAGACCAAAACCTGTTTATTAGTTAAATAGATGACAGTTTGAACCAATCTGGGCACAGGGGTGCAACTAAGCATCAGCTATCTTTCCTGTTTGGCTCAGAGGACCGAAATGCATTGGTTTCATCTGACGAAAAATGCAATATCACTGAAAAGCAGCACAAGACTTTTTAAAGCATTTAAATTGGATTAGCGGTTCAAAAGTTAAACATTTGTGACCCTGGACCACAAAACCAGTCTTAAGTCGCTGGGGTTTATTTGTAGCAATAGCCAAAATTAATGATTTTTCTTTTATGCCAAAAATCATTAGGAAATTAAGTAAAGATTATGTTCCATGAAGATTTTTTGTAAAATTCCTCCTGTAAACATATCAAAATGTAATTTTTGATTAGTAATATGCATTGCTAAGAACTTAATTTGGACAACTTTAAAGGTGATTTTCTCAGCATTTTGATTTTTTTGCACCCTCAGATTCCAGATTTTCAAACAGATGTATCTCGGCCAAATATTGTCCTATCCTAACAAACCAGACATCAATAGAAAGCTTATTTATTGAGCTTTCATATGATGTATACATCTCAGTTTTGTAAAATTTAACCTTATGGCTGTTTTTGTGGTCCAGGGTCACATTTAAGAACAATAGTTATTTTTAGCTGCGGGCGGCTGTTTCGGTCTTCGAGGGTTAACATAATGTCTAGTTGAAGAGCTCAGAGCTGGGGTTTGATACAGATTCAGTTCTTAATCCAAATTTATTCTCACCACGTTGGAGGACGGAGCTTCCTTTTAATGCCATGGTAGACTTTCAGACACTTGACAGGCCACTCTCTCTCTGGACGGTTACTCTGGAGAAAGAGAGAGAAGTAGAGAAGGAGTGAAACCTACTAAAACACACACACTTCACATAGAACCCAAAACTAGAGGAAAACCACCACCTGAGAACCCATTAAACCAGAGCAGGAGAGAGCAGTGAACTCTAAACCTTTGCCTACACACACACACACACACACACACACACACACACACACACACACACACACACACACACACACTGTTTCCATATAAAGTAAATGAATGACCACAGACACCCAAACCCTAGAAGAACCTTATAAAGCCTTCTGAACACACCCTCTTTCTCTCTCTCAAACACACACTATCTGTACTCACACACTGCAGCTCTGGGCTTTGCAGCTTTTGCAGATTCTGTGTATGAGAGTTTCAAAGTAAAACATCAATCCCTTGTTTGCTCTCACACACTGATTTTTGTCATCAACTAAAACTAAAACTAAAACCAATAAAACGAGTTATGTGATGAAATAAAATAAATTACACAAAAACATTTTATTTCAGCCAGTAGCCAATGCAACATTTCTAAAATAACTCAAATTAAACCTGACATTAAAAAAACAACTATATAGGTAAAAAATAAATTAAAAAATATATAAAAAAACTTTAATATTGTGAAATATTATAAATACTAAAATTTACATGAAAGCTGAAAATGAAAAATAAAAATAATATTAATACAAAATATGAACAAAAACAGTATTTATTGATTGCATGATGCTGTATCAGCAGTCATGGTTATAATCATGGCAAAATATGCAGTGTTATGTTTACAATTCCTTTTAAATACAATGTTTACAATAATGCAACTTTTTTAATAATCGACACAGACATTTTCAAAAAAAATATTTTCAAAATTATTGTTTTTTCATTATATCGTCTTTTTGTTGTTTTCTTGTGTTAGTTAGCTGTATTTTAAAATTTTACTTCAAATCAAAATAACTCAACTGCAGTTTGAGATTGAAGCATAATGACAAAACATGATTTTTGAAAATTATTGAAAACAAAGTTATCCATTTTTGCAGATAAATTCTTCATATTCACTTAAAATAATAGTGATCATCACAATTATATAAAATGTTTCAATTTAATGCATGACAAAAATTAAAAAATTATCCCAGGTGAAACCATGTTTCCTGAATGGAAATGTTATCCACATCGTTCAAAACTGCGGTCATTCTATGTTTAACACTTAAAAAAGGAAGTTTACATATACATATACATATATATATATATATATATATATATATATATATATATATATATTTTTTTTTTTTTTTTTTTTTTTTTTTTTTTCTTTATTTTTTTCTTTATTTATTTTTTTTTTTTTTACATAAATCACAAAATGGTTTCACTTCTTCTTTTAATAATTATAAATGAGTCTGGATTGACCAATACAACACTTCTATTCAAAAGTTTGAAATCATCATGATTTTTATTGTTTTTAAAGAAGTCTCTTATGCTCATTAAAGCTGCATTTATTTGATTAAAAATACAGAAAATAACTGTAATATTGTGAAATATTATTACAGTTTAAAATAATAGTTTTCTATTATAATATATTTTAAAATAGAATTTATTCCTGTGATGCAAAGCTGAATTTTTAGCATCATTACTCCAGTCTTCAGTGCCAAATGATCCTTTAGAAAGCATTCTTATATGCTAATTTATTACTTATATTATCAATGTTGGAAACAGTTGCGCTGCTTATATTTATTTATTTTTTGGAACCTGTGATTTTATTTAAAATAATACATCTATTCAAAATTAAAATAAAAATCTTCACTTTTTAACAATCATTGGTGAATAAAAGTATTAACTTCTTTTAAAAAATGAAGGAATGAAAATGTACTGACCCCAAACTTTTAAACAGCAGTTTATATTGTTCCAAAAGATTTCTGTTTTAAATCAATGCTGTTCATTTTCACTTTTTTCTTTATTAAAAAATCCTGAAAAAAAGTATATTAGAGTTGGCATATTAGATGATTTCAGGATCATTTGACACTGAAAG
>NW_027394920.1:0-12598 GCF_049309525.1 Garra rufa | reverse complement strand
TGTTTCAGTTTCATTGTCCAACCCCACAGAGTGGTCTTATGAACAAGAAAAGTGAAGTTGGACATCTCCCATGGCATGCATAGTCACCAGATCTGAATATTATTGTGCCACTTTGGGGTGTTTTGGAGGAGCGAGTCAGATAACATTTTCCTACACCAGTATCATGTAGTGACCTGACCCCTGATCTGCAAGAGGAGAATGGCTCAAAATGCCTTTGGCAACTGTGCAGGACTTGTATATGACAATTCCAAAGACGAAATGCTCTATTGGCCAAAAAAAGGAGGCCCAACACCATACTAACTGTGGTCTAAAACCAGGTGTTTCAGTTTTTTTGTCCAACCCCTGTATATAGTTTTCAAAGAAAGTCAATTACTAGAGAATAGCCATCTTTAACCATAACATTACATATGGGTCAAATACGTTCACTGTAAGATCAAAAGACATCCATGTCAACAGAAATTTACAAAAGTGATTTTATGTGCGTAGACACTACAGGCAAAAACACTTTTTTATGCATCTGTCAAGTTTGAGATTTTGGGCTTTTGTGTTTTTTCAGACTAGTGGAAAGAAAACACTTTTTATAGTACTTTTTATAACCCACACTGCATATTTAAGAATATAGAATAAAAGACATAAGACAATGAAAAATAGAGTTTTAAAAAACTACATGGTCAGCTACACAGTTTTTAAGCTTGTGGTCAAAACTGACCTTATTTATTTTCTTTATAAATTTCAATGAATGTATTGCGCTCAGTTGATCACCATACACTTTTCTAATAATAATGATAATAAATAAATTATGGACTACAGAAGTCACTTCTCTTTTTAGCTGCATGAATAAATACATATTGTTCATAGCCTAATTTTCACAATTCAATCATCAATTAAATAGTTTCACCTTTGATTTCTTTCCAAATATTATGTTTTACACATAAATGCATCACGTCAGAGTCAAACATAAAGGCAAATACATTCAATCTTACAAAAACCCATAGTGAAAAGTCCCATTTCACACTAAAATTAAAAGATATACAAATTTTAAAACATGTTACCAATATTTAATTGTGTTTTATTATTTTTTTATTACTGCCAATTACTAGAGAATAACCATGTTTAATCATAACATTACATATGGGTCAAATACGTTCATTGTAAGATCAAAAGATGTTCATGTCAAAAGAAATTTACAAAAGTGAAAAACGTACTTTTAAGGGGACACACTGCAGGCAAAAACACTGTTTTTATGCATCTGTCAAGTTTGAGATTTTGGGCTTTTTGGTGTTTCATAAAGTGTTTTTTTTTTTTTCAGACTAGTGGGAAGAGAACAGCCAAAAGACACTGTTAAGTGTTTCTTTTATAGCACTTTATCAATGCATCAATAGATTTGAATTACAATCCATATTTTTTCTCCTACACTGAGCCATAAATCGTACATAAATTGTATTCCTGTCTATAGTCGGAAGGTTTTTAGAGAAGGATTTGTTCATATATAATTTAATTTTTTTTTTTTTTTTTTTAATTATGGAGTGACATTATGAGATACCCCAAATTCCCTCTGTAAAAACATTTGACTCTAATATGTTAAAAAAAACAAGAATTTTGAAACTGACTTCGTCCAGTGTTTAGATTTTTGTACTAGAAATGTATGCAAATTAGCGCATTTATTAAATAATGGCTCATTTGCATATTTAAACCTAACATTTGAGAAAACTTGTAATACAAAAAATGTTTGCAATTATCAATGTAACCAATTAACTGAGTAAGTAAGGTCATAACTATTAGTTGTTGTTTTTTACCCTATTCATCTGCAGTGTTTAGCCTTAAGGTTTCAAGTAAGTGGAGAATAAAAATGTCAAAATTTGGTTGAAATAATGTTACATTGTCATTCAGTGTAACACAATATTTATGTCAAAATTCAAACAACATGCTGATTCTGTCTTGTACATATTAAAATATATAAAAGAATAAGGGAGCATATTACATTTTATTGTGTTTTAAATTAGCAAAAAAGTCTTACTGACAAATGGGCAAAACCTAGAATAGTGGCAAATTTTAAAAAATATAGAATTAGAACTAATTAGTATTTGGGGTGAAAGTAATTCATCTTTTTTTTTTTTTTTTTTTGAAAAACAACAATTTAAAGCAGTATTAAACTTTTTTAGTCGTTTTTTTAATATGTTTAGACATAAATAAATAAATAAAATATGCACACACTGCTTGTTCAGGCTGTTTTTTGTTTTTTTACTTCAAAGATATTCAGTTTATTTGGACAATGGGATATTTTAATTGGTTTATCGATAAGCTCTGACTTTTTCAGTGGCCTTGTTTACTAAAAGTATTTCTCCTATTCATTATCTCCACAGGGGTTTAAAACAAATCTTAAATAACGAGATCCAAGCCTTGACTCAGCAGACTGTGAGATGAATCACAACATTACAATGTTTGATTTGGAGCGAAATTGTATGAAAATTGGAAAAAAAGATAAAAGCTACACTGTGTACTTTTATGATTTACTGAACCGGCATCCCATGTTGCATTGCAAATGATGCAATTAAATAAATATGACAGTAAAATACAAAAATGATTATAAGTATAAAACATATCACTTTACAAAAAAAAATGTAGCATTTGTTAATATTAATTAAATGAACTAACAATGAAAAATATGACCCTGGACCACAAAACTAGTCATAAGGGTCATTTTTTAAATCCAAAAGCTGAATAAATAAGGTTTCCATTGGTGTATGGTTTGCTAGGATAGGATCATATTTGGCTGAAATACAACTATTTGAAAATCTGGAATCTGAGGGTGCAAAAAATTCTAAATATTGAGAAAATTGCCTTTAATTGTCAAATGAAGTTCTTAGGAATGCATATTACTAATCAAAAAATAAGTTTGGATATATTTACAGTAGGAAATTTACAAAATATCGTCATGGAACATCGATAATTTTGACCAATGTATTTTTGACTGATTTTGTGGTCCAGAGTCACAAATGTAGTTCTTAGTTAATGTTAATTTAAACATTTACTAAAACAGTATTCAAATTAAAAGGTGTATCTGTTAATATTATTTAATGGAGGTAACATGAACTAACCATGAACAGTTGTATTTTTATTACCTAGGGATAACAAAGATTAATACATTTTGCAATAAATAAACTCATTGTTAGTTAACGAATGTAACCTTACTGTAAAGTGTTACTGTAAATTTACTGCTAAATACTGTAGTAGTTTGAGAGTAAATGGAAACTGATTCACATTGTAACAGCATTTGGTCGATCTCTTGGCTAGAACTTGGCTATTAAACTTTTTTTTTTTTTTTGAAAACATCTTCAGAACCGTGGAGCTCATGGTTGTTTCAAAAATCAATTTACAGTATCTGTGGAGAAAATAAATTGTGTTTTTACTCGAGTACCTGTTGGTCTCTATGAATTCTGATTTGAAGACCAAACTACTAAAGTTAGCATTCACTCTATTGGATGCCTTTTAATAGTTTAAAGACATCGAGTTGAGTAGAGAAACACATCTTAACTTTACAACACATCTGAGATATTGCATCAAAATTCATTTCAGTTCAATAAGGACTTAGAAAGTACTACATTTGCATACCATGGAACACTCCAGTGCAGGATTCCTCCAATCGTACACAAGAGCAAGCTTATCAAGGTCTTTATTGGCATATTTAGTTCCACAAACAGACTTTAACATCCATGGGATCTTTCCATTGCTCAAAATGTTCTTCAGACTAAGAAATAAATGGTTCTTTTTAGAAAGGCTGGTTTTGGACCAAAATTGTTCTTCTGAAACCCCAATTTTGGAAGTTTTATGCTTGAGAGTGTAAACTTATTGAAGCAGTAACTACTGACTTGGTTTGGCATTTTGTTATCTAATGCATTGCCATTTTCAGTTCTATGAAGAACCTTTAACAAATATGAAACATTTCCATTGCACAACAATCGCTTTATAATGGAAAAAGGTTCATTAAGATTGTTAAAAATGGTTCTTTAAAGAACTGTTACCTGATAGATTCCTTTGGGAACCCACAAATGGCATTTCATTTTTGAAAAATAAAGCTTTTTATTGGTGTATAAAAATGTTTCTTTTAAGAAAGGTTCTTTTGGGGACAAAAATGTTTTTCTTCTGTTCTGTGAAACCACAATTTTGGAAGTTTTATGCTTGAGAGTGTAAACTTATGGAAGCAGTAATTGATGACTTGCAAAAAACCTTTAAGACATATGGAAAATTTCCACTGCACAAAATTGCTTTATGATGAAAAGGGGTTCTTTAGAATATTAAAAATGGTTATTTTAAGAACTGTTCAATGAAAGCTTCTTTGGGGAAGCCAAAATGGCCTTTTACTCTTAAAAAAAAAAGCATCTTTATTGGCATATTTAGTTCCACAAACAGACTTTAACATCCATAGGATCTTTCCATTGCACAAAATGTTCTTCAGACTAAGAAATAAATGGTTCTTTTATGAAAGGCTCTTTAAGGTAACCCCAATTTTGGAAGTTTTATGCTTGAGAGTGTAAACTTATGGAAGCAGTAATTGATGACTGGGTTTGGCATTTTGTTATCTAATGCAATGGCATTTTCAGTTCAGTTCATATATGAAACATTTCCACTGTACAAAAATCTCTTTATAATGGAATATGGTACATCAAGATTATTAGAAAAGGTTATTTTAAGAACTGTCAACTTAAAGAATCGTTCAGGAACCCAAAATAACTTTTCACTCTTAAAAATAAAGCATCTGTATTGGTATATTTAGTTCCACAAAGAGCCTTTAACATCCATGGGACTTTCCCATTGCACAAAAGGTTCTTTATAGTGGAAAATTATGAAAAGCTTGAGGGTGTAAACTTACTGAAGCAGTAATTAATGACATTTTGTTATCTAATGCATTGGCATTTACAGTTCCATGATAAACCTTTAACATATAAGGAAAATTTCCATTGCACAAAAATCACTTTACAAGTTTATTAAGATAATTAAAAATGATTATTTTGAGAACTGTTAACTGAACGATTCTTTAGGGAACCCAAAATGGCATTTCACTTTTGAAAAATAAAGCTTTTCTTGGTATATATTTAGTTCCAAAGAGAGCATTTAACATCCATGGGAGCTTTCCAATGCACAAAAGGTCCTACATAGTGGAAAAAAGGTTCTTCAGGCTAAAAAAATGGGTTCTTTTAAGAAAGGTTCTTCTGGGGACCAAAAATGATTCTTCTGTTCTATGAAACCCTAATTTTGGAACTTTAATGCTTGAGAGTGTAAACTTGTGGAAGCAGTAAATAATGGCTTGGTTTGGCATTATGTTGCAATGCATCGTAATTTTCAATTCCACAATGAACCTTAAAATATATGAAACATTCCATTGCACAAAAATCTCTTTATAATGGAAAATGGTTCTTTAAAAACTGATACACAAAAAAGATACTTTGGGGAACCCAAAATAGCTTTTTACTCTTAAAAATAAAGCATTTTATTGGCATATTTAGTTCCTCAAAGAGACTTTGACATCCATAGGAGCTTTCTATTGTACAAAAGGTTCTTTACAGTGGAAAAGGGTTCTTCAGACTAAGAAAATAATGTTTCTTCTAAGAAAGATTCATTTGGTAACCAAAAATGCTTTTTCTGTTCTATGAAACCATGATTTTGAAAGTTTTATGCTTAAGAGTATGGAAGCAGTAAATAATGACTTGCATTTTGTTATCTAATGCATGGGCATTTTCAGTTCTACGATGAACCTTTAACAAATATGAAACATTTCTATTGCACAAAAATCTCTTTATAATGGAAAATGGTTCTTATATAAATATGTTACAAAAACGATACTGCGGGGAACCCACAATGGCTTTTCCCTCATAAAAATAAGGCATTTTTATTGGCATATTTAGTTCCACAAAGTGCCTTTAACATCCATGGGAGCTTTCCATTGCACAAAAGGTTTTTTTATAGTGGAAAAAAAATGTTCTTCAGACTAATAAAAAAAATGTTTCTTTCAAGAAAGGTTCTTGTGACCAAAAATGCTTCTTCTGTTCTATGAAACCACAATTTTGGAAGTTTTATGATGAAGAGTGTAAACTTATGGAAGCAGTAAAGAATGACTTTGTTTGGCAAGCATGCATGCTATCCAATGCACTTGCATTTAGAGTTCCATGATGAACCTTTAACACATATGGAATACTTCCATTGCAGAAAAATCACTTTCTAATGAAATAAAGTTCATTAAGATGATTAAAAATGGTTATTTTAACTGTTAACTGAAAGATTCTTTGGGGAACCCAAAATGGCTCTTTATTGGCATATTTGGTTCCACAAAGAGCCTTTGACGTCCATTGGATTTTCCCTTGCACAAAAGGTTCTTCAGACTAAGAAAAGAAAAATGGTTCTTTTGAGGAAGACTCTTTTGGGGACCAAAAATGATTCTTCTGTTTTATGAAACCCCAATTTTGGAAGTTTTATGCTTAAGAGTGTAAACTTATGGAAGCAGTAAATAAGGACTTGGTTTGGCATTTTGTTATCTAACGCATTGGCATTTACAGTTCTATGAAGAACTAATAACATATATGCAACATTTTCATTGCACAAAAATCTCTTTATAATGAAATAAGGTTCTTTAGATTATTAAAAATGTTTCTTTTGAGAACGGTTAACTTAAAGATTCTTTAGGGAACCCAAAATGGCATTTTTATTGGCATATTTGGTTCCACAAAGACCCTTTGACATCCATTGGATTTTCCATTGCACAAAAGGTTCTTTTGGTTCTTTTGAGGAAGGCTCTTTTGGGGACCAAAAATGCTTCTTCAGTTTTATGAAACCCCAATTTTGGAAGTTTTATGCTTGGGAGTGTAAACTCGTTGAAGCAGTAATTGATTACTTGGTTTGGCATTTTCTTATCTAACGCATTCACACATTTCAAGCGTCCAAATACTATAATAGAATACTAATTCTATTCGTTCTTTCGGTGTAGTTTGTGTAGGCTGTTAGTGTGTGCGTGTGTGCGAGTGAGTTATGTGCCAGTGGCCCCCAGCGGCCGCTGCTCCACTCGCGCTCCCAGCCGCAGACAGACACACCCCAACAACAGCACCGCGAGCTCCGGGACTCAATCTGGACTGCGGTACCGGACCCGCTGCGTTCATCTCATCTCTCAAATCGGTTTTAGTGTGATTTTACAGCTTCCGAAATCTCCGATAAACCCAACAATCCGCCTCTGTCCTACTAAAGGAAGCGTCCAAAAAAGAGCAACTTAGAGGCTCTCCAGCAAACCTTTACATAACCCATTGCGTCCCATTTCCAAACACTAGCATTTAAATGCAAAGTTTAACGACTAGAGGAATCTCCAACGATCCACCATCTGGAGATAAATCAATCAACATTTTCATGACTGGCAACAACAAATCCCATAAGTTATTTTCATCAAAATGTCTTTCGTCCGCTAATGGGTCTCAAATGTGATGCGCATCGAGTAACCAAAGCAAATTCACTAAAAGACCGATCTCTCTTCCAGATTGCATAATAATGTCAAGGTATTGCACCGCAATCAAACAATAGCTCATTATTTGACCTCTAAGGCTTGATTTATCAAACACGAAATTGACGTTTGAGTGTGCGCCAATGACAACCTCAAAATTAAACACAAATAACCAAAGTATTGGTTCACAAAGTGATTTGTTGGCGTTTCAAAACGCTAAAAATGAAATAATGAAATAAGCGCGTTACCTCTGTCCTGGAGCATCAAGCCTCAAGTTCAGAGCAGCACAGAAATGTCCGGGATCTTGAGATAGATGATGTCTAAATCACCTCCTCTTGGTCCAGAGTCTCGTACCAATATGTTCACCAGAATAAATGTATTGTATGATATACACAAAACGACAGATGTATTAATATAGCCGAGAAAAACGCATCCAAATCTTAACGGGTTTTCATTCCAAACGATCTTTTGAAATCCCAAAACATTTTGCGTTTACCACAGAATAAATCCAAAGGCTTTCCAAAAGACAGTTAGGTCGAAGAATCCTCAAATGTTGATGGTTTACTTCTGAAGGAGGTCCAGTCAGACTTTTCGCCTCACGTCGGATCGCCTCAGAGGAAACATAACACTCAAATGAGGTAAAAAAAAAAAAAAAAACAGTACGATATCGTCGGGTTTAATGCATAAACACGAAAATAAGACCAATTGAGGACAAACGCGAGTACAATCCTGTTTGAAGGCGAGAAAAGAGACGCAAAGGACAAAGCGTCTATTCAACAAATCTCCCAGTGTATTTTCCAAATGCAGATCCGCGTTTTAACGGCAGTTTCGCGATGATAGATCCAGTGGCCAACGCCGAAGGGATCCCACCCACGTTTATTTCACATGCGCATTTTTAACCAAACGGCATCCTGCGGGAAACGGACGCAGAAACCGAATTAGAAACATTTGGCACCGCATTGGAGTCGCTGATGTATTGCTGGAGTCCTCATGAAGGAGCATCCGGACTGCGTGTCCCTCCCTCCGCCGTCAGGAGCCTCGGTAACAGTCCGCTCACGGCGAGCTGGAGACAACACTGCTCTGTCTGTAGTGAGCGAGAGCGTGCGAGATGGATTTGCACACGTGCCAATAGCGGAATTTCACCACTGACATAAGCTACAACTTCACCTGCCTAAATCAGACACATCCTACATCTACAACGTTATCAACACCAATACACCATTTTATTATAATGCATTGCCACGCATTCCTTACTTAACCCTCTGGTTGTGTTCGGGATGGTGTTCAAATTGATTGGGAAAATATTTTTCCCGAAAATACTAGTTAACGTTTTTTCATTGGACTCAAACTTCTTGACATTGTTCACACGGGGTATAGGTACTTTCTCAGAATTTTTTTTTAGAATTTTTGTAATTTTTTGTGGGGTTTTTCATCTAGTCACACTGACCAGACTCCAAACTATTACTTATAAATCTCTAATTGTGCCAGATTTTCAACAAATATTGGATTTATTCTTTTTGTCAACTTGTTTTCTTTCATTTAGGACTGGTTTTGTGTTTCTGCTTGCATCTGATTAATCGTAGACCTCATTTAAAAAAAAAAAATTTTCATGAATAATTTTCACAACAATAATCAAAAAATAATAAAAATGTGCTCTCACACTAGTGTGCTTTAATGTTTAATCAGGAAGTTTGCTTTTCTTTTGTACAAAATTGCAAAAAGTCACACTTGTGGTGTTCTCGGTCAAAAATTACCAGAGTCCAAACAACTGCTTATAAATCTCTAATTTTTCTATATTATCACCAAATACTGGATTCTTTCTTTTTGTCAACTTGTTTTCTTTCATATAGGATTGGTTTTGTGTTTTATTTGCATATGATTAATTGTAGGCCTCATTAAAAAAAAAAAAAAAAAAATTCTGAATAATTTTCACAATATTAAACAAAAAAAGATAACAATTTGCTCTGTTTCTCACACTAGTGTGCCTTAATGTTAAATCAGGAAGTTTGCTTTTATTTTGTACAAAACTCACACTTGTGGTGTTCCCGGGTCAAAAAGGACCAGACCCAAAATTATTGCTTATAAACATCTACTTTTTCTATACTATCACCAAATATTGGATTCATTCTTTTTGTCAACTTTCATTTAGGACTGTTTTTGTGTTTCCTATTTGCATCTGATTAAATGTAGGCCTCATTTATCTGGGAGTAGGTACCTTGCTTTTTGAGTAAAAATATAAAATAAATATATAAAAAAACAAATATATATATGATATAATGTATTAAAATTGCACTGTTTAATGTTTAATCAGGAAGCTTGCTTTTAAATGTTTTTATCTTGTACAAAATTGCAAAAAGTCACACTTGTGGTGTTCCCGGTCAAAAATGACCCGACTCCAAACAATTACTTATACATCTCTCATTATATTATCACCAAATACTGGATTCAATCTTTTTGTCAACTTGTTTTCTATCATTTAGGATTGGTTTTGTGTTTCTATTTGCATCTGGTTAATTGTAAGTCTCATTTATCTGAGAGTAGGTACCTCGTTTTTTGAGTGAAAAAATATTTATTTTTTTTATGATAAATTTTTACAATATTAAACAAAAATGTATTAAAATTGCACTGTTTAATGAGGAAGTTTGCTTTTAAACGCTTTTATTTTGTACAAAATTGCAAAGTGTCACACTTGTGGTGTTCCCGATCAAAATGACCCGACTCCAAACAACTGCTTATAAATCTCAAATTTTTCTATATTATCACCAAATATTGGATTTATTCTTTTTGTCAACTTGTTTTCTATCATATAGGACTAATGTTGGGTTTCTATTTTCATCTGATTAATCATAGGCCTCATTTATCTGAAAGTATGCACCTCATTTTTTAAAGTAAAGTAAAAAAAAAAAAAAAACATTTTTATAAATAATTTTCAGTGCAACTTTTCATATTTTTTTTAATCTCATATTGTGAAAATTATTCTTTCTTTTTCACTCAAAAAATGAAGATAAATGAGGCCTACAGTTAATCAGATGCAAATAGAAACACAAAACCAGTCCTAAATGAAAGGAAACAAGTTGACAAAAAGAATGAATCCAATATTTGGTGATAATATAGAAAAATGAGAGATTTATAAGTAATTGTTTGGAGTCTGGTCATTTTTGACTGGGAACACCAAGAGTGACTTTTTGCAATTTTGTACAAAATAAAAGCAAACTTCCTGATTTAACATTAAAGCACACTAGTGAGAGAAACAGTGCACATTTTTTATCATTTTTTTTGTTTAATATTGTGAAAGTTATTCATAAAAATCTGTTTTCAATAAAGCCTACGATTAATCAGATGCAAATAAAAAACACGAAACTAGTCCTAATTGAAAGAAAACAAGTTGACAAAGTATGAATCCAATATTTGTTGAAAATCTGGCAAGATTTATAAGCAATTGTTTGGTGTCGGGTCATTTTTGAAGTGTGACAGGGATCCGAACATAACCAAAGGGTTAAAAGAAGGGGATGGGGGCAAGTTGTCACACTTCTCTGGGTAGAATATGGGGTTAAAGCCATTTTTATAAAGTTGAACCTTAAAGTCATATCACTAGAAAAGCTATTGAACATTTCTACCATTACTGGCCAGGAGAAAACATGTGACAACATACCCCATATGTTTTAACAGCTCTCCTTACCATTGGGGCAAGTTGTCTCAATAGAAGCCTACACTCTAAACAGCCAACTTAGACATCGACTGTCATCCAAACTGTAAAAAAAAGTCATTTAAGGTTAGTGCTAAACTAATAATGAACAATAAATCAGTATTTATCCTCTTAAGCTTGCACTGTCAGAATGAATGATCTAGTTTAAAGCAGTGTGTTTCTGGAAAAGCGGGTCACATTTGTATTGTCCTTAGGTTTGACTGTTTTAATGCGAGGACATTCATTCTCTGAGTCTTTAGAGGGTTTTCTGCTCTCTCAACGTGAATCCCGAGTGAGTCGTGAGAGAATGTTTTAATGAAAGTATTCCTCGACTTCAAAGACAACTGTTGAGACGCTGCTGGTTAATATTACATCGACATCGTATGGATAGTTAAGGCCATGCAGATGATGAGTTGAAGTGAAAAAAGCATTAAAATGCATATGCAAGATATGGTTTGGTTGTGGTTGTGTTAAATTTTAGAGTTTACCAGGGTTTGTTAATAATTCAGTGCAAATTACCAAGATGCATCATGAAACATGGTCATGGTTTGGTTTGATTATTATTTTAATTTCACTTTTATTATCATTGTTGCCGTCAAGTGTTATATTTAACTACAAAGAAACCTATAAACTCATTTGAATTACTTGAAAAAAGTATGAAATATTGTAAATGTAAAAAAAAAAATAATAATAATAATATATATATATATATATATATATATATATAGAAAAATTTTAATTATTTAATTAAATAATTCCTTAATTGTCCTTAAAATTATTCCTTAAATTCCTTAATAGTCAAATGCCAATTACCAAAATGCATTAAAATCTAAATTCATGAAATTATTCATATAACATGTATTATTTATTATGTCGTGATCATCCAGAGGTATAAAAAATAATTTTAATTGAAGAAGTATAAAATATATATTTGAAATATTCTTTTATAATTCCTTTGTATTATTTAATAGTCCTTAATATTATTCTTAATAGTTAAATGCAAATGATTGAAATGCATGAAATCTAGTTATTATTTGTTTTTATTATGATGATGATGATTACATCTTCATTGCCCATGGTTATAAAAAATAATTCTAATTTCTTGAAAAATTTTACAATATTGGAAATATACAAATATTAAAAATATATAAAATAAATTAAAATAATTATTTAATTAAATGATTAATAAATCCTTAAGTTAAATGTTAGTTAATCAGTTAAATTCAAATGGCCAAAAAAACAGTGTTATAAAAAATAATTTTCCTATACTAATTTAGTTTAACTTAAATTATTAATATCACAAACAAAATAAATAAAAAAGAATTAAGAAAAAAACAGTATAGACATTTAAAATGAACAAAATTAGTAAATCTAAAAAAAAATAAAAAATTATAAAATATGAACCAAAACTCTAATAGTATATGCATGATACA
>NW_027394919.1:0-12610 GCF_049309525.1 Garra rufa | reverse complement strand
ACAAAGCTCCTTGATGGCGTCATTTGTCTTTCTCTGTTTATTCCTCTTTCTCTCTAAGGTCCGCGTCCTTGTTTCTTTCCTCTTGTCAGCACTCTACCTACACTCTATTTCCCTAGCCATGTTCCTGACTTGACGCTCTCAGACGAAGCAGTCAAATCTTTGTGAATATTTCAACAACAGCAAAGTGCACTAACTGAATCACGCTCCTCACGGGAATAAAGCAGTGACCCAGAATGAGGCCTCACGTTATCAGCATCATGCATAGTGACAGCGCGCCGAAACCAGACCCTCCGCTGAGCATCAGCGCTGCACAACAACAACAACAGCAGATGAAGATGACGATGCCGGACGACCTTAAGATGACCTACCAGAAGTTCTGATGAGCCGGACCCCTGTTGTCCTGCCCACTTTAACCCCTGACTGAGAAACAAATGAGAAATTGATTCGGGAACACTCTCATTTTCTCTAGAGGTCATTGCCTACTTTTGATTTCCACTGCATTAAGCCACCACTCGTTCTCTCTGGCCCTTCAATCAGCTCAGCTGGTAGAGCAAAAAACTTGGTTTCAATGAGTTGGAATTTGAATTGATTGAGCTGCAACATACTGGATGTTGAATTGGAATGACAGGAGTCAAAAGGAATTTATTGTATATAATTTAAGTGTATTAATTATTAATATTAAATAAATAATATTTTAGTATATACATAATTTATTATATTTATTTATTTGTTATTATCATTATTGTTATTATTATACATAAATTAAGATTCATTATAGTGGAAAACAGTACATTTATACAATAATATTATATATAAAATATTGGTATACATAGAGAAATATTTCAAATTATTGCAAATTAAATACAATTTTCTGTAGTTGGCATTAAAGATATCATGCATATTTCATATTGCCTATATTATAACATAATATACAGTGTATAATATAACATGTTTATATTATACACTGTATATTATAAAAGTATTAATAATTAATATAATACATAATTATATTTTAGTATATATACACTACAAATAAAATGTATTTATTATATATATAAAATATATAGTTTTATTTATTTAGGATACATAAATTAATTTTCATTATAGTGTAAAAACACTACAATACAATAATATTAAATATCAAATATTATACATCAAGAAATATTAAATATAAATTATTGCAAATTAAATACAATTTTCTATATTATATTTCTTATATTATAACATATTATAATATTTATTGGCAATATATATATATATAGTTTATTTATTTATTTTTTATATATTATATATATTTCATATATATTTTTATTTATATAAGATATTTATTTTTTAACTTATATACATATGTGTGTTTGTGTGTGTGTGTGTGTGTGTGTGTGTGTGTACAATTAAACTATTAATAATAAATATTATAATAAAATTATTACTATATAAACACAACAAATAAAATTATATATAATTAATTCTTCTATTTTATATATATATATATATATATATTTACCTTTTTATATAAATATATATTCTTACATTTATATATATATATGTGTGTGTGTGTGTGTGTGTGTGTATAATTAAACTATTAATAATAAATATTATAATAAAATTATTACTATATAAACACAACAAATAAAATTATATATAATTAATTCTTCTATTTTATATATATATATATATATATATATTTTTACCTTTTTATATAAATATATATTCTTACATTTATATATATATGTGTGTGTGTGTGTGTGTGTGTGTGTGTGTATAATTAAAGTGTACTGTATTAAGTAATATTTTAGCATATATACACATATATATGGGTCATTGACGTATAAGGATTTTCAACAAGCAAATTTTAAAATGCAAAAACTAATAATATCTTTTGTAGTTGTTCAAACAATAAGAATGTTAAGAATGTTAAATTCATATTAAAATTTTAAATTAAGTGATTTTATTGTTTTTTTCAGCTTGATGAACTGGCCGCAGCCTTGAAAAATGTCATGTGGTGCGACCATGATTTATATTAAAATTAATTTATTCCCTTAACATGCTTAACATTTCTTTTATATGTTCTCAGTAATTGAAGTGTTTAGAAACAAAGTATTTGCATTTCTTTAGTTTTTTTGCAAATAACGATTTCACATATTTGTTCTATAATTTCAGAATTGCCGCCTTAAATGTATTTAGCAGACTTATTTTTTCTGTAAATTGCATAAAGCTGATAAAAAAGTTTTAAAAATACCATTTACTTAAGCATATTGTGGCAGTGATTCATATTTCAGCCACAGAAATTATATATATATATTTTTTATTTAATACAGTTATTGCTGTTATTGGTCGCACCACATGATGAGTGGTCGCTCCAAATGACACAAAGACTTTACATCTATTTAAAGAGATCTTATACAAAAAAAAAGATTTAAACTTTTACATTTTATTCAAATTTCACAGAAATTTCATTTACACAAACATTAATAAACATTTTATAAAACATTTTATGTAAACATTCTTTATAAAACATTACAAATACTTCTTGATCGGAACAATCATGTATCAGTATGACAGCGATTAGTATGATCATAACTAAACATCATAAAACATCAAAGATTTAAGTAAACACTTGCTTTCAGATGTAATAGTACAACTGATGAACAAACAAAAACTGAGGGGTATTTGCAGAACATGGCATTAAAATAGGTTTTTATTTTAACCCCATGTATTCTGGAATATTTCCCAATCTCGGCAGTTCAGTTTAGAGTAGCGGTAGAGTACCATTTCTCTCTGTTTCTTTTTCTGTCTCTCTAGCATCTCACTTGACTTGATATATGGAATTTTTACCAAAAAAGCATTTTCAAGTAATGAACAATACACACAAGCAACTTCATAATGCTTTATTTATAGTTTTAATAATAATTAAAAAATAAAAATACCTTTCTCTTCTCCTAGCAAGGTACTCTGCTCTTAGCCTGGAAAAATCCAGACCCTAATCTATTAAAATTAAGGGTCTGGCATCGAGCAATGAAAAGGACCTAACTCAAGGGGCGGCACCAAGCATGCATTTGAAGCTCTCTCTGCACGCAATTGGATAATGCCACGACCAATCACAACAATACACGGTGTGACGTATCCTGAGCGACGGTGAACATATAAGAGTGGATTTCAATGTTATAACATAAACAATGTGACAAGATTAATAACTATTAATTATGACAGCCGAATCAACCTCATAAAACAATTTGGTCCGATCAAACTATTCATTATATCAACTAATATGTGGATGGACGCTAGCGTTTCATTCAGCAGTGAGACATATCATCCTGTTCATCCTTGTTCGTTAACATTTCTCGCCACTTCTTTTTTCTGCCGAATGCTATCTGGCATTGCCCGCTACGGATCTGTTCCTCTTCGTGGTCGCCAAGTTGCAGAGCCAAAAGACTGTATTTCCTCGCCTCTTTCACCTGGTCCTCCATAAGGGCGATCGACGGCGAGACCACAACCACCAGTGGGTTTTCACTAAGCCCCATACACTTAGCTACCAGCGGAGATAACTGATAGATTAAACTCTTGCAGTATCCAGTCGGCAAAACAGCAAAAACATCCTTCTTGCAAAGGAACGATTCGAGCGCGGTTTTATATGAAAAGCCGAGTCTAACTCGTTCATTGTAGCGGCCAAAGCCGTTTCAAACAACTGTAGTCATCTTTCAATGTTTACTAAATTATTCCGGACGTCGCAGCACTGTTGTCATCAGCTTAGCTTGCCTCTGGCCCGCCTATATCAGATACACCGATTTGATTAGTTCCCAGAACTGCTTACGTATTGCAGTAACATGCATCATTGCTCGATGCCAGAGTGTCTTGCAGAGACAATTTAAATTGTGCTCTCGCGAGACCTCTGGATTTCCAGGGTACTCTCCTCTTGCTGCAGGGTCAGAATTAACATGCTGCCTATGGCGAGCGTTTTTTTCCTTGCTTGACAGTGGCACCTGGTAAAATGAATTAAAATAGTTAAATGAACGAATGAATGAATGCATGCATGTATAATTATCAAACTGAAAGTACATGCTCTAAATGTTCTTTTTTCCCTCATATTGTACACAGATTAAATATAACCCATCTAAAATACAGATGTTCAAAAAATGACCCAAAATTGCATAAACTCTATTCCAGATTAGACTGAAATAAAGTATTTTATGTTTTATTAACCCATTAATTGAATATAAAATAAGAAGACCTGCCTATCTAAGACATATATCTATCATGAAAAACACTCTGCAGTGGTCGCGCCACATGATATTTGGTCGCACCGCATGATGTTTTCAAATTCATTTAAAATTTACAGGCACATGACTGGCCACCTAAAAAAATAAGCTAGCTTTTCCAAAAAATGCTAATATGAAATGTATAATAAAATATATATTTGAAGAGAAAACTTAATATTCATAGTTTTTTTGAGGTCATACCACATGATATCCAAATGTGGTCACTACATAACAGCTGTTAAAAAAGTATTCTTTTTCAAAATTTGAAAGAGAGTTACACACCTGCTTGCTGCTTCAGTTGCTCCTTGGCAGAATTGCAATATGATGCAACATCCTGTCCTTGAATGGATTTCAACATAAAAGTCCCAAAATGGTAGTTTCTTGATGGTCGCACCACATGATATTTTATAAAATGGAAACCATCGGACAACGTTTGTTTGTATATTATGATGGAAATATAAATACAAATGCTTTGCAATTTTATACACAATTACAAAACACTGCCAAAATCATGCCAAATAGTGCAGAAAATTCATTTTAATAAATTTTAGGTGATTTCAAAGATGTTTACCAAAAAAAGTTATGGCCGGACGGTCGCACCACATGATGTTTTGACACTTCGAATAACAAAAAAATTACAAATAACTTATGTTTTTAGAAAAGTTAAAGTTGTTCCATATTTGGGAGAGGTACTACTTACATATGGCATCTTTTTTTGCATTTAAACCAATTTTTTAACAGAAAAAAATAAATCGGACAAAAAATGTAGGCGTCACGTCAATGACCCATATACACATACATATATATTATTTAATTAATTATTTTATTTTTATTTTATATATATATATATATATATATATATATATATATATATATATATTTATTATTTTGTGTTTATGTGTCTGTCTCTCTCCTTTATATCTTTTTCAGCCTTATTTATTCTCTTTCTGTACGTCATACATCAAAAACTGGCTTTGAATTTAGTAATAAAACATTTGTGATTTTTAAATTAATTCTCATCACATTCTGTTCTATTTTTATATTTTTGTAAAAAGTATCAAATATTTATTTATTTAATAGCTATTTATTAATAATTTTAAATATTTAACTATTTTACCACTGTCTTTCTCTCTCCGTTATTTCTTTTTCAACCTTATCTATTCTCTTTCTGTAGTTTATAAGCTTTGGTAATATATTCCGAACGTTAATAATCACGTCTACAGCGTCCGACTTTAAAAACATCAGCAACAACAACAGAAACGCCTGAATATACGATGTGCCACCAGCAGCGCAAAACAAACAGTTGAGCACAGCAAGTGCCCTTTCCCTCAGCAGCAGGTACGAGCGCAGCGTCTCCAAACAAAAGAAATCAATAGACACGGCAGGCTTCAATTTCACACAGTGATGAGCCGGATGAATGAGAACTCCAGGACGCTCTTGAACTCACCTGCCGGTGCCCTGCTGCCTCTCGCCCTCATGTTCCTGCATCCAAACGCCGCGTCCGGATCCTAACCCCAGCTAGAAATGCATCCCTCGTCCGCTGGGCTTCCCAAAAAGCATGATGTTCTTTGACCAAAAAATGAGTTTCCTCAGCACTCCAGCTCTGTTGAACAAAGCCTACAGTGCGCTGCTCTACATCCTGCAGTCATGTGGAAAAAGCACAGTCCCTTTTCTTTGTGTTTTCTTTCTTTGTGTGCTCCTGAAGCAAGCCGCTGGAGCACGAGGAGTGAGGAGCTGGTGTGTGTGTGTGTGTGTGTGTGTGTGTGTGTGTTCAGTCATCAGTGATGTACAGTGTGTGTGTGTCTGAGAGAGAGAGAGATGGAGGGGTTGGGGAGGGGATGCATGTGTGCGTATCTATGCGTGAATGACCTACTTCATTGCGTTTCCGCTCTCGGATGTTGGAGGATCGTGGATGTCTGTGTCTCGCAGCATCCTGGGTCCCTTTAGGGATGTCAGATGGGCTCATCCAACGGCCAGTCTCTTGTTCCCGTGTTCGCATGACCACAGAACCCCTCGAGCCATCGGCGTCCCGTCATTCAGGCTTCATTTTCACCCCCAATTTAATGCAGAACATGAAAGTTATTTTTAGATATGCTTTGTGTTGTGACATTCCAGCACATTTTCAGCCAAGTTCTCATTCCCCTAATGCGCCCTGTGGTATTATTATTTTAAATTAGGTTTACTTTTTATATTTTGTTTTCTTTTAGTTGGTAATTTAGTTTTATTGGATTTTTTGTGTCTGTAGTATTTTATATATATATTTTTATTTTTAGTTAATAAACAAAATTCTAACATGTTTTCATTTATTTATGTATGTTCTTGTTTCTTGTTCATTTTTTTGTCATTTTTATTGGATTATTTTATTTTTTTTAGTTTTAGTTATTTTAGTACATCAAATTAAACAAAAATACAATTATTGTCTTGACAACTAGCTTAAATGAAAAAAATATATATTTTATTTGATATAACATAAGTTTCCTAGTGTTTTTCTACAATAACATTATATATAAACATATATTTGTTATACATAAAGAAATGCTGTAAATTACTGCTAATAAATTTTTTGTCTGTAGTATTTTATATATTTTTTTATTTTAGTTTTAGTTATTTTAGTACTAGCTGAAATGAAGAAAAATATATATATATAATTTAATTTGAAGTTTTATTAGTGGAAAACATTAAATTTATACAAAAACATTATATGTGACCCTGGACCACAAAACCAGTCATAAGGTTAAATTTGACAAAACTGAGATTTATACATCATATGAAAGCACAATAAATAAGCTTTCTATTGATGTATGGTTTATTAGGATAGGACAATATTTGACTGAGATACATCTATTTGAAATCAGAAATCTGAGGATGCAAAAAAATAAAAAAGACTGAGAAAATCACCTTTAAAGTTGTCCAAATTAGGTTCTTAACAATGCATATTACAAATCAAAAATTACATTTTGATATGTTTACAGTAGGAATTTTACAAAAAATCTTCATGGAACATGAACTTTACTTAATTTCTTAATGATTTTTGGCATAAAAGAAAAATCAAAAATTTTGACCCATGCAATGTATTTTTGGCTATTGCTACAAATATACCCCAGCGACTTAAGACTGGTTTTGTGGTCCAGGGTCACATATATAAAAAATATATTTGTTTTTACATAAAGAAATCATTGCAAATTACATATTTTCTGTGGCATTACGAAAATATAATAAATATTCAAACTTGTTTTTTTTCTGTTTTGTTAATTTTTGTTGTTAATTTAGTTTTTTTCTTTTTTTAAAGGTGTTGTTGTGAACTTTTTCCAGACGTTTGGATATCTTGAAGCAGAAGTTTCTCTTTATTGATTTACTAGCTGTGCGTCGCTGCAGTCATCAAAAGTCGTCTGGCTAAGTCAGATACATTATAGTTTATATACATTTCCAAGGGGGAGGGATACATAGAGGTGGAGTCAATCTAAACAAAGCCTGCAAATGCAGTACAGGAATCAGCCCCTTGCCGGAGTTCCCCAGCCCTGATCTCATTATCATAACAGTGTCATTCAAAGGCATAGGTGCTAATTCAGTCAGTCTGACAGTATTGCCCATACCTTCACATTATCATAGAGACAAAGGCATAGGTGTACCTTGAGAACAAAAAGGTTAACGTCTCAGACACCTGGGCTGCCTGATTTGATCTTCTTAGAATGTCATCATCTGTACCTCTAGAAGCTAAATTCAATGTACTTCACTTTAGATTTTCCTGTGATGCTATGTAAGAACATAGGATCAGCAAATCGTAAACAGATTCTTAAATTTGTAATCCTTCAGTGTCTGTCTTTTTTATTGTAGTTTTAGTTATTTTAGTACATCAAGTTAAATTAAACTGAGAAATATTGTCTTTACAACTAGCTGAAATGAAGGAAAAAAGGTGTTTTTTAATATTTTATAAAAAAAAAAAAAGGACATTTTATCCAAGAACATTATATATAAAAAATATATTTGTTATACATAAAGAAATGTTGTAAATTATTGGAAAATAAATAACATTTTACAAAAATATAAGAAATATTCCTGCAAACAGCCTGTGTGTTGTTAAACTAAATTCAAACTTTTTATTTTATTTTATTTTATTTTATTCATTTATTTATTTATTTTATATTTTCTGGGTTTTTATTCATTTTAAACAGTAGTTGTCAATTTAGTTGTTTTTATCATTTTTATTGGATTTTTTTTAAATGTGTCTATAGTTTTTTTTAGTTAATTTAGTACATCAAGTTAAAAAATGAAAAATATTGTCTTGACAACTAGCTGAAAGAAAGGAAAAAAGGTGTTTTTATTATTTTATTTGATATAATATTTTATTTGATTTGTGAAAAAGCATGAAATTTATCCTATAACATTATATATAAAAAATATTTGTTATACATAGAGAAATGTTGTAAATTATTGCAAATTAAAAAAACATTTTAAGTGGCATAACAAAAATATAATAAATATTAAATATAATATGGAATGGAAATAGCCTGTATGTTTTTTTGATTGTTTTTGTAAGTTTTATATTTTCTGTTTTTCTTTGTTAATTTTCTTTGTTAATTTAGATGTTTTTGTCATTTTTATTTCTTTCTTTTTGCATTTATCTATAGTTTTTATTATTTTTAAAATTTTAGTTTAAGTTATTTTAGTACATTAAGTTAAACTAAAATGAGAAATATTGTTTTGACAACTAGCTGAAATAAAAAAAAAGTTTGAATATATTTTAATGAAGTTTCATTAGTGGACAAACATGGAATTTATACATCAACATTATATATAAAAATGTATTTATTATACATAAAGAAATGTTTTAAATTATTGCATATTAAATAACATTATAAGCATTTTCTTGATCATTTTTAACATTTTCATTATATATATATATATATATATATATATATATATATATATATATATATATATATATATATATATATATATATAAATCACGAAAATGTTCAAAAATAATCAAGAAATCACAAAATATAACAATAAAAATAATTAATAAAAATTAACAAGAATTTAACAGAAGATATACAAATTTAAATAAAAATTTAAAAATAAGTTTGAATTTAGTTAAACAACATACAGGCTTACTACCAGGAACATTTCTTTATATTTTTGTAATGCGGCTTAAAATTTGATTTAATCTGCAATAATTAAAATCATTTCTTTATGTATAACAAATACATTTTATATATAATGTTAATGTATAAATTCTATGTTTGTCCACTAATAAACTTTATTAAAATATATTAGCTAGTTGTCAAGACAATATTTCTCATTTTAGTTTAACTTAATGTACTAGAATAACTAAAACTAAAATAAAACAAATAATGAAAACTATAGATAAATGTGTGTGTATATATATATATATATATATATTTTTTTTTTTTTTCCCCTTCATGTATTAATTTAATTTGTATTAAAAAAAAAAGTTCTTTCTGGTCCTGAAATCTGATTGGCTGAGAGGAGTACAATATTCTAGGTAAAACAGAATAATAATGATAACTAGTCACTGTTTGTATTTCTCCACTTGCAGTATTTCTCACAGCGACACCCAAATCCACTATAATTTAATAAATAATACTGTTTTTGTGTCAAGTGTTTTTTTTTTTAAGCGAGAATGTACTTGTTTAGACTTCAAATATGTGGTTTGTTAATAACAATAATATCTATTTGAAAATTTGCTTTGACGTTTTTGTAGATGTGAGCTCCGGGGCATCAATATGTATGCTTTATTGCCAAGGCCTAAGACCTAAAATGAACCTAAATTTTAAAACTATTCTTTTGCTGCCTTAAGGAAATGTAAATCTAGTCAAACAACTGTAGTGTTTGCTCTCATTCACAACAATAGGAAGAAGCCGTGTTTTGACAAGTGTCTGAAAGCCCAAATACAGAATAATCTCACCTCTGCTTGTTACGCCTCTGTTTCTGCTTTCATTACGCGTTCTCTCATCTCCTGCTTGCACACTTTATGTCCTAGTTTAAGTTGCTGTCTCCTCACTTTATCCAGGTCGACTTGTTTTTTTTTGTTTTTTGTTTTTGTTCGGAAACACTGGGTCTTATAAAATATGGCCTTGAATGTAGAATACTGCTACTAATGTCTGCCCAGTGAGTCCACATCTACTGCACAATAATGATTTCATTGTAATTAGACATAACATTATGACATAAGGTGCAACAACTTTGGCATTAACCTTATACACTTATAAACGTCATTAAATAATAAATATTATTAACAACAATAATATTTGTTATTATAAAGGTGGTGCATACTAAGAATAATCTTAATATTACAAATTGTAATTCTAAAATAATTTAAAATGTTATTTTATCAACTATTGTTATTATTATAAAGGTTGCAAATAATAATAATATAGTAAATTATAATTATTACAAATAATCAAAATTATTATAAACGTATAATATTGAAAAAGAAATTTAGAAAATGTATTAGTACACTAATACGATTCAAATAAATTAGTAATATTATAAAGAACGTAATAATAATAAGAAGAACAATAATGATAATACATTATAATAATAAGTATTCTCATTATTATTAATGTTGTTGTTATTATTAATAAGTATTATTATTATAAAGGTGGCAAAAAATAATCAGTTTTTATATATATATATATATATATATATATATATATATATATATATATAATTATTATTATTTAAAAATATATAAAACATTTTTTTATAAACTTTAAAAATATTATTATAAAGGTTGTAAATAATAATACTAATAAAGTAAATTGTTATTATATTAAAATAGAAATAATATAGAAATAGAAAGTTATTATTATAATATTATTCAAAATAAAAAATATTATTATAAAGCATATCATATTTATAATAAGAAGAAGAACAATAATTATTTGTTATTATTGTTGTTATTATTAATATTAATATTAATAATTATTAAAAAAAATAAAAATAATTAGTAGCAGTAGTATAATGGTGGCACATACTAAAATAATTATAATATTTAAAATTATAATTATTAAATTATTATTGTTAAAAATGATATTTTATTAACAATTATTATTATTATTATTATAAAGGTTGCGAATAATAATAATATTGTAAATTATAATTATTACAAATAATCAAAATTATTATAAATATATTGTTTATTATTATGTTAAAATAGAAATTATAAAAGTTATAATAATATTCAAAATATAAATTAGTATTTTTATAAAGCACATAATATTAATAACAATAATAAGATAAATAATAATGATAAATATTATTATTATTCATATTTATAACAATAATAACATAAACAATAGTTATTGTTATTATTAATAATTATTATTATTATTATAAAGGTGGCACTAAGAATATAATAAATATTATATATTATAATTATACACTTATTTTTATTAATGTTATTATTTTTTATTAGTAGTAGTAGTAGTAGTAGTATTATAAAGGTTACAAATAATAATAATAATAATAATAATAATATAGTAAATTATAATTATTGTATTATGTTGCTTTAATTATATAAAAATATCAAAAATAAAAATTATTATTATAATATTATTTAAAATAGAAATAAGTATTATTATACAGCACATAATGATAATAATAATAATAATAATAACAATGATAATAATTGTTGTTATTAGTAATAATAATTGTTGCTGGTATTATAAAGATGGCACATACTAAGAATAATTATAATATTAAAAATTATAATTATAAAAGTGGTATTATTATTAATTACAATTATAATAATAATGATCATAATTGTATAAAGAAGGCACATACTAGCAATAAATCTAAGTATTATAATTATAAAATTATTATTGTTTTAAAAAATATAAAAAATCTATAAAAACTATTTTATTAATGTTATTTTTATTATTAGTAGTAGTAGTATAAAGGTTTCAAATAATAATATATATTAAACATTTAATAATATATAGTACTATATGTTTTTTATGTGCCACTATAATAATAATAATAAAAATATTATTATTATTATATAGAGAGAGAGAGAGAACACTGATAAATAATAATAATAATAATAATAATAATAATAATAATTAATGATAATTGTTGTTGTTGTTGTTGGCACATACTATAAATAATTCTAATATTAAAAATTATATTTATAAAATTATTATTCTTTAATAAATATTTAATCAACTATTTTTATTAATGTTATTATTATTATTAGTAGTAGTAGTATAAAGGTTTCAAATAATAATATATATAGTTCATAATATATAGTACTATTTTTTTTATTATGTGCCACTATAATAATAATTATTATTATTACTATTATTATTATTATTATTATATGAAATCTG
>NW_027394918.1:0-12621 GCF_049309525.1 Garra rufa | reverse complement strand
CAGGATCTCACAAGACAGCCTGTCATTGTCTGCCGTTCAAAGAGCCCCTCAAGAAATAGATAAAACAAACAGATGTGCTTTATCATGAGACAAAATCTCACGAACCAGATAAGCGCCCTGGAGAGGAATCTAAAAACTCTTTGTTGCATTCCTTTCATTTCCTGAGTCTCTTCTCGGTAGAAGCTCTGTGAGTCATCAGCGTGTGCAAATGAACGAAACGGTTTGTTTTCAGTTGTGCGTGCCATCACAGGTGCGAGCGAACGTGCTCATTATTGCCTATTCCTGTAGGCCTGCTTTTAGAAAACAACCTCTGCGTGCTTGTACAGGGGAATTATGTTTGCGTGAGTCGCGGGGGCGACAGGGGACATTGACGGATCGGGTCAGACAGCGGAATTGCAGGTTGTTGCGTCCCTCCTGTCACCAGGCTCATCTGTCTGGGAGGTGGCCGTACCTGCGAGGCACCACGCGCTCCTCCTCCTGCTGAGGGATCACACGGGAACGGCTGCCAGATGAAGCCGCCCGGTCTTGCTCACCTGCTCCCCGCGACTCTGTGTGTTTTTGAATCATTATATAGTCACGGGGCTGTGATGGAGCGGGGAGAAGCCACAGAAACCAGAGGTATTTGTCAGCTATGTGTGAGGTCAACATACGAGTTGCAACAAAAGTGAAATTGGCAATGTCTACAAAAACTACAGCGGTGGCCTTGAAAGCCAGTCAGAATACTCCTTGCTAGCACACTGTGCAATACAGTATGCAATAATGACATTTCAAAAAACTAAACTGCTGTCACTTGCACAGGAAAGCATCAAGTTTTCTTGAAAATTAAATATTACTTGCAATTTGAATCCAACTTTGTGAAAAAATACTGCAACTTTTCACATTACAATTAAATGAGTCAACGGATAAAAAATGTAAGGACTAGAAGTTCATTCATCATACTGGAAATCAAGTCAAGGCAAGGCAAATGTAATTGTATGTCTTTATCATTTATGGAAAAATGCACATACTGTGCACAGTGTGCACACTGCATACTTCAGAACTGTATTTAAGTGTGTTATTATGCTGTAATAAACATGTGTGTGCAAGCATTTCTGCACAGCTATGTTTGGAATAGCATATTAATGATTGCTGCAGTATGTAGTGCTAATTTTTAATCAATGCACAGAATAACCATAAATGTACTACATTTGCAAGGAGAGCAGTATAAACAGAATGCCTTCTGTATTTCTCACCGCAATGCACTTGACTTGACCTTCCATCTCAAGCGTGATTGATGAACTGGAAGCAGTCTAATATGAGCCGTGATCTCTAGACTCATTATTTGATATGACTGGCAAATTTTCAGACATTTTATACAACACTGGATAAAAAAATAAATAAACCAAATAACCAAAATCACTTAATTATGAATGAATAAATGAATGAATGAATGAATTTCAAAATAAACTAAACTAAAATTAAACTAAATAACCAAACCGAAGTAATGCAATGAATGCAATGTACTGACAGACAGATAAATGAATAAATATATTATTAAATGAATGATAATTATCTATCAATTGTATTTTTAATTCAGTTTGGTTATTTAGTTTCATTTGTTGGAAATTTGTTTATTTATTCATTCATTTACGTATTTATCAATTTATTTATCAATAAATTGGCAGATGATTATTCATTTAATAACTTGTTTATTTAATAATCTATTAATGCTGATAAATACATAAATAATTTAATAAATATTTCCAAAACACATTTAAATTAAGATAAATAAAGCTGAATTAAATGTGTAATGCATTGATAGATTAATAAATAGATTTTCAAATGAATAATAATTACTTATCAGTTTATTTATTGATAAATTGATAATCAATAATAATAATAATATTATATATATATATATATATATATATATATATATATATATATATATATATATATATAAAAATTAAAATAACAAAACTGAATTAAACATGTAATGCATTAATATATTAAAAAAATTATAAATTACTAAATGAATGACAATTATCTATCAATTTATTCATCAATAAACTGATAAATACATAAATATTTCCAAAATAAAATAAAATTTAAATAACTACATTAAATGTATAATGCATTGACAGATTATTAAATGAATGATAATTACTTATCAATTTATCAATAAATTGATAAACATAAATAATTAAAAAAATTCCAAAATAACAATTAAAATAAAAAACAAATCTGAATTAAATGTGTATATTATTAAAAGAATGACAATTGACAATCAATTTATTTATCAATAAACCAATAAACAAATACATTTTCTAAATAAAATAAAATTAAAATCAATAACAAAACAACATTAAATGTATAATGCATTGACAGATTACTAAACAGATTATTAAATGAATGATAATTATCTATCAATTTATATCAATAAATGGATAAATACATAACAAATTTCAAATAACAAATTTCCAATACACGTGAAATTAAACTAAATAACCAAAACTGAATTAAACATACAATTTACTGACAGATTAATAAATAAATAAATGATAATTATCTATCAGTTTATTTATCCATCAATAAATTGATAAATATTTCCAAAATAAATTAAACAAATGAAATTAAACTAAAATTACCAAACTGAAATAAGCATGCAATGTATTGATGGAAAATAAAATAAATAAAATGATTTCCAAACTAAATTGAACTACAATTAATTGCAATTAATAAAAAAAATATGTTTATATATTATATATTTATTTATATAAAATATAAATTATATGAATAAAAATACATACAAATAATATTTTCAAAATATATACTTTGTGTATGTCTTTATAGACACATACTAAATATTCACAATACACACACACACAGAATTCATGTAATGTACATAAATAAACCTACTTAACCAAATACATTTAAACACACAGAATGTTGAGGTCAAATAACAAACATTGTGGGGTCATGTAACAACACTAACTTATGTATTATTTGCCTACTGCTTTACTGAATATGTTATAGCAGATGGTATACAATGTATACAGTATTCAATCAGTAGTAATGTAGTTTTCCATTCAGAAAACAGCCACAGCCACATTCTCAAGCAATTACTCTTCTGACTATCTATCGCCCCCTGCAGGTGAGAAGTGACTGTCAGCTCTCACATGTCTCTAGCCAGTACCAATATTAGTGACTACATTTGTAATTCTTTGCCTTTCAATGCCACAACTACATCTGATCCAATACATCAGAAGAATTCAGACCATTAATCTCAAAGTCTTCCACCGCACCACAACCATCCCATCTGCAATCCAATCTAATTCAAAGCAAGTCACAACTCCAGGAGATTACGACCATTAAATTTTAAGTGTAGAAATTTGCAGAGAACTGAATGCTCGGCGTGGCCCAGCCCCCACTGCCAGCTCTCTGGCGGGTTTGCGGATGCTTTATGGTGGGCAATTCAGCTGCAGCTGCTATCTGCACCATCTCAGGAATGACCGCGCTTGGAATCAAGTGCAATAAAGTAGACTGGAAGAGGAGGGGGAAGAGGAACAGAAAGAGGAAACAAAAGAGAGCTAGTTCGTCTGGACGACCATTTAGGGGGAAAGAAGGGGGAGTGGGTCACTGCCCTCAGCTTTTTTACCCAAACAGCCAGGAGAGAATGCCACACACATTCGCAACAAACCTCCGAGCAAAAGTCTCACACCGCAGAGCCATCGGAGGTTTGCTGTTTGTTTTCACAGGAGTGGCTGAGAAGGGCACAGACCTACGTTTTCCACTTGCTCACATTGTACATACAAACTTTTCAGCCCAACACGGCCTCTCTCCATCGGGCCTAGTGGTCTGGGCCTCAGGAAATCCCCTCCAAAAGGAGAGCGAGCTGTTATTTATGTCTCCGACCCTAAAAAGAGTGCTTTATAGCCCGCGTCAAATAAGAGCAAAGGGGAAAGGGGAGCGAGAGGATGAGCTACTGAAACACTGAGTTAGAAAAAGCAGGCGTGAGAATGTATTAACATACTACAAAACAAAACCGAGACACATTGATGTCTCATCAGGTTCATGTTTTTACCGTTGCTTCAAAAATAATAACTACAATAGTAAAGTTTTTCATAATGACAGAGTAGGTAAGTTATTAACTCTATAATTAGGACAATTCCCACCAGTTTGACCCATTACTGACAGGGTAATAAGTCAGTTATTTTGACTTGAAGGCACACTATGTTTTAGGACCTTCAGGAAGAAAAAGGGCTAGTGCTATATACATTCAATGTACATATATACATTGTGTATATATGCATTTTTTTTTTTCTCTTGCAAACTTAAGTTTGGCTTTCTGGGACATTTTGATTATCTGGTCAACAAACATAAGACTGTTGAAATCGTAAGAATGGCTTGGGATGAAAACAGGATAAAACTGACACACCAATTAGTAACGTTTTGTCATGTAAGCTATTTTTTCCTAAAGTTTAATAATTATGAAGCCATTGTATTTAAATGTATAATTTCCAGCAATTTGTCAAAAATGTGCAAAATTGTCCTTTTTTTAATAATTAAAATAAATATAATATTAAAAAAACATTAATAATAGTAAAAAGTGAAATTATACAAGCATGTATTATACAAAAATATACATACACCATTTAATGTTTTTTTTTTATTAATATTTTTATTTACCAAAAGTGAATCAAAACATTTATAAATGTTACAAAAATTCTATTGAAATTCTATTTAAAAAAATAAAAGCTGTTTTTTTTATTTGTATTCAAAGAACACTGTCAAAAACTTGGCAGCACAATGACAAATGTTGAAAAATTAATAATAATAAATGTTTCTTAAAGCACTTTCCACAAAAATACTCAGCAGCATAACTGAAAAATGATAAAAAGAAATTAATAAGAAGAAGAAGAAATGTTTCTTAAAGCACCAAATCAGCAAACTAGAATTTCTTAAGGATCATGTGACACTGAGGACTTAAATTCTATTTAAAAAAAAATAAATGTTGTTCTTTTCAAATTTGTATCCATCAAAGAATACTGACAAAAATTTAAGTTTCCGCAAAAATATTCAGTGGCACAACTGAAAAATGTTGAACAATTAATAATAATAACAATAATAAGAAGAAGAAATGTTTTTTAAAGCATTAAATCAGCACATTAGAATTTCTTAGGGATCATGTGACACTGAAGACTTAAATTCTATTTTAAATGCTGTTCTTTTCAAATTTGTATTCAAGTAATACTGACCAATTTAAGTTTCCACAAAAATATTTAGCAGCATAACTAAAAAAATGTTAAAAAAAACTAACACTGAAAACTTAAATTCTATTTTAAAATATAAATGCTGTTCTTTACAAATTTGTCTTCAGAAAATACTGACAAATCTTTAAGTTTCCACAAAAAAATCCAGCAACTGAAAAATGCTTAAATTAATAAGAAGAAAAAATGTTTCATAAATCACTAAATCATTTCTGAAGGATCCTGTGACACTGAAGACTGGGGTAATAATGCTGAAAATTAAGCTTTGCGTTACCAGAATAAATTACATTTTAAAAACAGTAATTTTGAATTTTAATAATATTACACAAGATCTTACTGTATTTGATCAAATAAATGCAGTATTTGTGAGCAAAAGAGACTTCTTTCAGAAACATTAAACATTTTAATGACTCCAAACTTTTACACAGTAGTTAGTATTAAAAATCTAAACATAAATATAAAATGAAAAATGTACACAATTTGGGTCCAGTAAAAACTATTGAAATTTGGACTACTGGTCTAAAAGAGCAAGCAGAAAAAAATCCTTACTGCTGAGCCCTGTGCTGGTGTCTCTCATTTCAGACAAAAACTGCCTGCAAGCGCATGTGTATATGTGAAATGAAAACACACATTGGGAATCATAAATCTGCGGGTGTGAGATTGCCAGAGACACATGAGACAGACCTGTGCCATGTTTAGACTGGGTCCAGATGTACCCGCCTGCAGCTGAGGAGGTCCGGCATTGCCTCGCCCCGCCCGCCTCCTCCCTCGTCCCGCAAAGAGCCGGACACTTAACCACTTACCAAACAATACCTCCGAGCTCTGCCTGACACACGAGACACGCCGTACCTGCAGGCAGGACCGGAACAATGACAAGCAACCACAAAGACTCCCATCGTAACACATTAGGCTCCCGCTAACAATGTAACAAATACTGTTACCTCGAAATACTACGTTGTCTTTTATGTAATATAAGAGTAGGACATTGCTATCAACGCTTCAGCGCACGGCTAAAGATTATTTCTCACTGACGTGCTTGTCCCACTTCTGGGCTACTCGAAGAATGAATGGAGGGTGGATCGTAAACGCCCACAGGTATAAAATCAACACGTCTCCAAGCAGCGCTCACATCCAGACTCTCTAAGTGCTCTGAGTGGGTTTAGTGTTTCAATGACTCATTCTCAATGTGTTTCAACGTCCTCTTCGGTATCACAGACCGATTCATCAGCGCAGCTCCATTCACTGGGTCAAATGCAGGTGCACTTCTATTGAGACTGAGGAAAATATTCACTTTTGAGGTATTATAAAACATGAGTACAACTTTACCTGCCATTGATTTTTTTTTTGCCACTTTTAATTGATGAGTGAAGCTTGTTTAAAGGCAAAACTCAATACTTTATGCAAATTATATAAAAAAATATATACTGTCAAAACAAAAATTATTCAGACACAAGATATAATTTTTGATATTTTTACTAGTGGGTGCAGGACACCTTTTAGTTCTACTACTAGCTAGTTCATTTATGTAAATGAGGATAGTAAATAAAATCGACATATTATACCAAGAATGTCTTCATACAGTGGACTACTGATAACAAATTTGGGCCAGAAATTATTCAGACACTTTGATCTGACCATGTTTTGCTTAAGTGTTTTTTCTTTAATTGCTAATGCGACCTTTTTACACCACAGACTGAACAAAATTAGGCATTGATTGGTAACTGGTCAACAAAGTATTGACAGTTGTGTGAATTTTTACTTATCTTTCTATCAAAGATTTCATTTAATGGCATTATTCAATTATTTGTGCTTTTAACTTTAACAGTGATATAAGAAAGATGACAATAAGCATTCACAATTAAATAAAAGTTTTAAATAAATGAAGTAAAATATTTTCAATATTTAAATATATTAAACATTTAAATATGTTAAATCAATTGTAAAAAATTTAAATGAATCCAAAATAAACTTATTAATCTACAAATTTAATTAAATTAAACTCTAATATTGACTGATAACACAAATTAACCAAAATAATTACCTAACACAGTGTTTTTTTTTTTTATCAGTTCTATGGTCATTTTTTTTCCTTTCAACTGCACTGCAATTCAAAATTGAAACAAGACTGCATTGATTTGATCAAACACATAGTGAAAATATTAATATTGTGAATTTGAAAACAATGTTTTAAATTGAGTATAGTTAAAAATATGTTTTCAGTCTTCAGCATCACATGATCCTTCAGAAATAACTCTAAAATGCTGATTTTGTGCTCAAGAAATATTCATTTCTATTATTTAATGTTAAAAGTTGTTGCACTGCCTAATATTTTTGATAAATCCATATTTCTTTAATGAACAGAAAACATTAATTAAAAATTGAAATATTGTTATGTCACTTTTGATTATTTTAATGCATACTTGCTGAATAAAAGTTTTTTAAATCTTAGACCACAAAATATTTAATGATAGTGCATGTAAAAAAACAAGGTACATCCATCAACATTGCACAATACTTAAAGAACAAAAATACATATTTTACTAAATTTAAAATCTTAACTTAATATTAACTGATAACACAAATTAACCAAAATAATTACCTAACAAAACTGTTTTTATGGCCTGTTTCATTTACTTTTAATTGCACCATTTAAAACAACTTTTTAAATTGAGTATAGTTTAAAATGTCATGTTTTCAGTCTTCAGCGTCACATGATCCTTCAGAAGTCACTTTAAAATGTTTTTTTTTTTTGCTCAATAAATATTTATGCTGAATAAAAGTGTTTTTTATCTTATTGACCAGTGCATGAAAAAAAAAATCAAGGTACATCCATCAACATTGCATAGTGCTGAGAATATAAACCTAACTACCTGAAGCCAATTTTTATTTACCAAAATTTTACTAAATTTATAAACTCTAATATCAACTGATAACACATAAATTAACAAAAAAAATTACCTAACAAAACAGTGTTTTTTTTTTGTTATATATATAGTCAGTTATATATCCTGTTTCATTTACTTTCAATTGCACCATTTAAAACTGTGGGGTTGGTAAACTGTTGTAATGTTTTTTTAAATAAGATTGCATTGATAATGTGATCAAACACTCGGTATAAATATTAATATAGTGAATTTAAAACAACTTTTTAAATTGAGCATAGTTTAAAATGTAATGTTTTCAGTCTTCAGTGTCACATGATCCTTCAGAAATCACTCTAAAATGCTGATTTTGTCCTCAAGAAATATTTATTACTATTTAATGTTGAAAACTGTTGCACTGCTAAATATTGTTGATAAATCCATAATTCTTTAACGAAGAGAAAACATTCATTTGAAATTAAAACTGCTATAAATGTCACTTTTGATTATTTTAATGCATACTTGCTGAACAACAGTATTAAAACAGTTAAAAAAATTTTGCAATAAGGTTCATTAGTTAACTTTGTTAGTTAATATGAACTAATACTTATATAATAAACCTAGTTAATTTCAGCATTTACTAATGCATTATTAAAATCACAAGTTGTGCTTGTTAACGTTAGTTAATGCACTGTGAACTTATATGAACAAACAATAATAAACTGAATTTAAATATAAATGTATTGTTCATTGTTTGTTCATGTTAATTAACTAATGTTAACAAATCTTACTGATCATAAATTTTGAATGCTAGTGCCTGAAATTTTTTTTATATATATAGGTACATCCATCAACATTGCACAATAGTGCTGAGAATATAACCCCAAGTATTTGAAGAACAAAAATTGATGACAGATACAATCCGCTTCAGCTCGCCTGCAATAAAACACGGGTAACTCTTACTACGAGAGAGTTTATGAGCTACATATTTCAATAAAATGATATTAAACTCATAAAAGAAATAACAGCAAGCGCCGTCCATGCCGGTGGCCTCCGTCTGAGGCTCGACCTGGAGTTTACCAGAACCTCCGGTACACAAAAACAGAGAGGCGCACACATGTAAACACGTGTGCAAACCCCAGCGCACAAATGTGGCACGCACGCTCTGATTTACAGCGGAGTAAACGATTTAAGCTGCACGTCTCGCTCTAACACCTAAACACCTGACAGCCCTCTCATAAATAAGGTTAGCCAGAGCCTCCTGTGTAATTTACACCTACACTATCTCTTAAACTAACATGTAACAGGTTCATCTGCCATATTTCAGCACCACAGGCTGAGAAACCGCCCGGGAAAGATGAATGAGTTGGATGGGCATTAAGAGAGAGAGAGAGAGGGAGAGAGAGTACAAATGTGCAGTTGCGACGGGCTGGGGCGCGTGAACTTCAAAAGCCTACAGCGGACCTGTTTTGGATGTGGAGGCCATGTTGGCTGCGTTCAGGCCCGGCGCAGGCTGTGCTTACATTCCTGTGAAAGCGCTCCAGGTCTGAGGCGCAGCCGCAATAATGGCTGACAGCAACATCAAGGCCTCACATCTCCCATCATAAATCCTCCTGCCCTCATTCTTCTTCTCTCATGCGGTGAAATGCATCTTTGTCCCATAAGGATGATTTATTTAGGAGAAATCTATAAGGTGCACCAGTCGCTTCACAGCACGGGGCTCTCCGCGTACGAGAGGAAGGGAGAAAACCAGACCCCCAAATAACGGCAAAGCCTGCGTGCAATTTCCACGAGCAAACCTAGTTATGTGGAGAATTAATATGATCCATCTCTCAGAATAAAAACATCTGAATCTGAAAACAACAGCTCAGCGTGTGACAAACTACCACCGCCTGTAATAAAAAGGAAGCTGACTGTAATAAAAAGGAAGTCAACATGCTCAAATTGACACAGAATGAATTATGCCACCTACAGGCTGGATTTAAAACTGCAGTATATACAAGCACACTAGAAAGGGACCAGAGAGACTTGTAAACATTTTTATAGGCTATACAAGCTTAGATTTCCCTCAGCTCTGGGACTGTGACACAGTCAAAGGGCATTGTAAGTTTATTTTTAAAATAAAAAAACAAACAATAAAATTTAAAAACATTTCAGCTTTTCTCATTTAAAATTTCATATTTATTTCAATGTGTTACTTGTTGTTTCTTTGTAATTGTTTGTGGAAAATACCTTATAATATTACTTCAAATTAAAATAATGTAATATAATACGTTTAAAATGGGATCTCTCATAGTATAGGAAGATTTTTTAATATTTCTGTCAACTTATATTAAAAATGTAATTTAATTTAAATATCAAAATATTGGATCTACTTTAATGTGTGAAAATCTTCCTTTAATCTCAGTTTAAAATATTTTAGAAAATTCATTAAATAACAAAATAAAATAGGATCTCCTCTAAAGTATGAGATGGTATATTACTGTCAATTTTTTTAATGTATAATTATAAATTTAATTTATTCCCTCATTTTTTTATTTAGTGACTGTTGTTGGACAACCTGTGCGTATAAATGAATAAATTATCATAATATTGGATCTCCTTTAAAGTACAAAATATCTTATAATAGGAGTTTACTATAATATTTGAATGTCATAATATAATATAATATAATATAATATAATGATACAAAAAAAATTATAGCTTAAAACTGGGATCTCAAATTATAGGAACCTTTCTGAACATTTCTGTCAACTTAAAATATTTAAAATAAATGAATAAAATAAATTATCATAATATTGGATCTCCTTTAAAGTACAAAACATCTTATAATAGGAGTTTACTATAATATTTGAATGTCATATGAAGAATATAATATAATATAATATAATATAATTAATATAATATAATATAATGATACAAAAAAATTATAGCTTAAAACTGGGATCTCTCAAAGTATAGGAACCTTTCTGAACATTTCTGTCAAATTAAAATATAAAAATAATTAATTAATAAAAGATCATAATACTGGATCTCCTTTTAAGTATGAAAATCTTCCAGCTTTTTTCTGTCAGTTTAAACCATTTTAGAAAATTAATTAAAAAATAATAATATAGGATCCCCTCTAAAATATGAGATGCTCTCTGATTATGTCAATTAAAAAAAATAATGTAGAAAAAGTAGTTTGAAATGTAGTTTTTATTCATTAAGTGATTGTTGTCACAATAACTTGCACCAAAAATATCATAATATGTGAGTTTAATATAATATATGAATGCCATATGAATAGTATAATATAATACAAAATAGTTTAAAACTGGGATCTCTCAAACTAGAGGAATATTTCTGTCAACAATATTTAAAAAAAAAATAATAATAATAAAATATCATAATATTGGATCTCCTTTAAAGTATGAACATCTTCCTGAATTTTTCTGTCAGTTACAAATATTTTATTTATATAAATATTTTATTAATAAAAAATAAAATAATAATAATATAGGATCTCCTCTAAAATATGAGATGCTCTCTGTCAATTTAAAAAAATTTATTTAATTTTTTTATGTATAAATAGAAATGTATTTATTTATTCCATCATTCAGTGATCTGTCAATTATTTATATATTACATATATTTTTTTCTGTAAGCTTTAAACATTTTAGAAAATTTATAAAAAATTAAATAATAATAATAATATAGGATCTAGTCTAAAATATGAGATGCTCTCTGAATACTTGTAGAATAGAATATGTATTAATAGAAATGTATTTATTGACTGTTGTTGGACAATTTGTGTGTAACTTACAACTAAAAAATATCTGAAATTAAAAACAAACAAAAAACTCTGGAAAAATACCATATAATAGCAACTATAATCAATGGAAAAAAAATACAGGATCTCTCCTTCAAAGTGTAATAAGCTTTGTCAACTTAATTTATTTTTCCCCTTTTCTTTTTTTATTACTATTATGGGAGTTTCATAGCTGTTTGTGAAATTTACTAGCAATTTATGAGTGAAAATTGTTTCTGCACCATTTTTTCTCCTAGAATCCCAGTTCCTCATAACATGCTCTGCTAGTCACCTCCAAGCTCACCAGACCCTGAAGACGCACAGCGGCCCTACACACCTTTGATTTGCACGCTGCATGTTAATTCCAGCATTTTATTGCCAATTGGAAATTTAGCACCATGAAAAATAAGCACAAATGCCAGTGCTGGAAATGTAAATGAATGGAGGTGGTTGCTAAGTAACCAAGCACACATCCTGAACAGCGAATTATTAATTCAATACCAAGCCAGAGATTACCTGGTAATTAATGTTTGGCTATAAATTGTCGCTTACTTACAGTCTGTGTATATCTGGTGCGGTTTGATGCAAATGTTCATGTATGAAGCAATGAAAACGAGATGTATCTCTAAACGCTCTGCCCGTCATCTGTCAGAAATCCAGCGGATGACAACTGGTTCAACCTGCCTTGTGGTTTGGAAAACTGTTTTTGTGAGAACGTATT